>NW_021620841.1:2873046-3035914 GCF_004785775.1 Grammomys surdaster
AGAGAGGAGAGAGGAGAGAGGAGAGAGAGGAGAGAGAGGAGAGAGAAAGAGAGGAGGGGGGAATGAAGAAATTGGTTTAGATAACAATTTATTAAATTCAGTTATACTGAGTGCATAACGAATGGACAGAACTTTGACTCTCAAAAGAAGGCTCTGTGGAAGTAGGATCCACTTCTACAGTAGAAGCAGCTTTGGGAGAGGGTGGAATGAATGAGACTCTTGTAGTATGACAGTTTGAAGCTGTGTTTGTTTTTGTGTTTCTTCTTATTCTTCCACCCCGACTTCTTTTATAGTGTGCTGTGCGACAGGTTACATGTTCCTAAACACTGAAGAGCTTTCTTGTATATACTTGTTCTATCTCATATTCGCATGGAAAGTGTGCTAATGTTACTGTGCCTGCATTATATTTAGTTTTTCATTGAGTCCTTTTCATTAGCATATTGTTTTACTTAGTCCTATATATGTGTTTACTGGCACATAGATTAATGCATGTGGAGAGAAGATGCCATTACTTTGTGTGTAAATGAATGAATTAACGATGGTTTACATTGGAAGCTGCTAAACTGAGTCTGCTACTTCTTAAGCATTCAACCTAACTGACTGAATTTCCTGATTCCATCAGACTTCAATAACGTTGAGTAAAACTCCTTTTTATTTCCCATTGAAGTCTCAGTAGGATATGATTCTGTTAGTTAGAGACAGATAAAATAGTTTTGATTTTAAGGTACATATGAATTATTATTTTAAATTGTAAAGATACATTAAATTGATTAAGATACATAATTCAATTTCCAAGTACAATGTGAACTCTTTTTTTCATGGTAAACTTTCCCCAGTCTGTCCCATGTTTTTATTTATTTGTTTTCAGTGTATCTTGCAAATAACAAGGCCCTCCTAAAAGTAAATAGACAAATACTTAAAATCATGTCTTTTGAAATGAAACAAGTGGTTTGTTATGGGGTCCCAGCATTAAGTACTTATAGCTATTGGCAAGTAAAATTATTTCTCAGTATTCAATTTTTTTAAAATTTTGGTAGTAATTCTGCTTAGTCATGAGGTCATGATGATGATGGAACAGAAGACATAAAATTTCACAAAATGCTTATTTGAAATTCAAATAGCATTCTATTAAGATTATCTTAATTTGGAAGGATGAAAGTATATTTTTGTTCCTATGCAACACCTAATATATATATATATTACAAGATGCATGAGGAAAGTTCTTTGTGTTGAATAATCTTTTTTCTTATCACACATTATAAAAAAAAATTATATAAAATATATAATTTATATACATATATGTATTATAAAATGCATAACACATTTAAGCATATTTACCTATCCCTCCTTCCCTCCTACATTTTCTTTGCTTTTTAATTTCTTTATTGGATATTTTATTTTATTACATTTCAGATGTCATCCCCTTTTTCCATTTCTCCTCCCTAGAATCCCCTATCCCATCCCCCCTCCTTTTTTTATGCCTTTATACCATTTTAATTACATGCACGTGTTGAGGTCAGTTTTAGGCTGAGGGTAGTTTTTAATGGAGCAGAGATTAGGAACAAGAGAGTAAAGAGTATCAACAGCAGCCACAAGAAAAAGATCCCTTTCACCCTGTTTAATGGTTGATGTACTTTTACAATTATATCATACTATATTTTACAAAGCAAAAAACATTCCTAGGAAGACTATGTAATACTGTAATATTCCGAATCATGAAATTCAGCCTTAAACCTGTTCATTTAACGGGATGTTTTCTGTTAGATCTTTTAGCTTGACTATAATGTTTTCACACAATACTTCTCACTGTTCTTGCACACTTCTCCAACCACCTGGATCCACACCATTTCAATTTCTTCTTAGAAAGAAATCAGGTATCTTAATGAATAATAATATCATAAAATAAGATGAATTAAAAACAGACAGACACTGGAAATGATACAAGTCCGTTGAAACCTCCAAGCCCAGCCTTAGTAACACACCTCCTCCAACAAAGGTATACCTTTGACTCCTCAAAATGGTGTGCCAATTGTGGTCCGGGTATTTGAACTTCTACACATTCCAAGGCCATTTTCATTCAAACCACCACAGTGATACACATCAAAGTTATTGCTTCCTTTCATTTTATGTATTCACATATATCATTTAGTACATTTTTGAGAATTGAAAACAAATCTGTTATAAATAAAATGTTATAAACTTGTTACATTTATATCTTACCATTATTTAACTGTCGTTCAATACCGTTTTGTTTTTATAGCATGTAACGTGCAAGGAAGCACATTTGAACAGTGATACAATGTTATTAAGATCTTTTCATACACATGTACTTGTTGAGGAAACACAAAATCCTTGCTTTAGATTTGGTGTATATTTTCAAGGAATGAATATCATGATACGTATCAGGTCAAACTGAAGTGAAATGGAATTGTGACAAAATAGTGAATTAATTACGTATTTCTCAACTTTAGCAGTTTAGGGAAGAATGTTCAATTTTCATTCATTAATTAATTTCAAAATAACTCAAACATAAGTACAATATATTTTGAACTATGGGCTTGATTCAGGCAATCCGTATGGTCACCTAGCAATCTAAGGACTCATCCTACTCTGTACTTCTCCATGACATAGTTTCTCTCGATTTATTCTGTCCTTTTCTTCTTTAGTTCCAACACATGCTATGGCCCCTGAGCCTATGTTTGGTCATACATTTGTGTATAGACACAATGCAACCTATCACTTAAGATGATCATAACATTCATCTGATTCTTCTTCCACTAGTGGCTTGAAACACATGCTGTTCCCTGAGCCAATCTGAAGTTCTAGAAATAGAAATGACTGGTCTGTCTTAAGAACCATTAACACCCTGATGAGAGCACCTTAAGGCTGAAAAGTTTTATTTCCAGTTCACTTGCAGTTTTCCATGGCAAAAACGACATGGCAGTAGACCGGAAATGGGCAGAAGGCGGGACTGTCACATTAATCCTTACAGAAAGAAGGTAGTGAATAGGAGTGGGGAAGATGTAGAAAACCTGACGTGGGGCTTGCTCAGTAGTGACATACCTCCTTCTGTGAGTCTCTAACCCTGAATGATTGACCCACAATCTTCTCAGAAAGCCCTGTCTACCCTAAATGTTCAAAGAGTCTATGGAGGAAACTTTAAACACACACACACACACACACACACACACACACACACACACACACAATTCTGAGTTGTTTGGATTTAAAAGGTGAATTTACATTGATTCCGACCATGAAGTCTAATATGTGTTACCTACCCATATAATTCTTAAGTGTATGGACTTCCACTTCAGTTCAGTGAACTTACCATTCCACTCTCCTCAGCTATCAGTTCCAAACAGTTTCTTTACTAGGGGTAGAACTTCATGTTCACACTCCTCTTAGTGCTGAGATTTAGCTTGTCTTGGCCTCATACAGACGCTGGGCATGCTGGCAAACACTGTGAGTTACTACGTGTAGCTGCCATGCATGGTCCAGAAAATGGTTTGCTTGTAGTCGTACATGCCTTCTGGATCTTACAGTCATCCCACCAGTTTGCCAGAAAGATGCCAGACCCTTGAGAAGATGGAGTGTGCCATTCATGTCCCACATAGAGCTGAGCATTCTGCATTCTTTGTTCTCTGCATCATAGAAAGCTATGAGTCTCTGTTGGTCATGGTCCATTTCAGTGAGAGCTTTTCAGATGTGAGTTGACTTAATATATAAGTATAATGATAAATCATTAGGATTCAACACATTATTATTTCCATTTAGTAGAATAATAGATTCTCTCCCCTGGTGCCAATAACCTACCTATCTATCTATAGAGTTTTGGCCTGATAAGGCTCCCAAGATTAGACTTCTTCTAGTGGAGAATGACTTAAATCCAAGAAGGAAGTTGCTTATTCTCATGATATTCTTACTGCCATTGTGCTACTAAGCGTGTCTTGTAAGCTCAGTTACAATTTTAGCTTCTCATGTTCACATCTGGGTAAGACTGAGGGTTGCTTTTCTCCATTTGTTGTGTGTAGAATATATTTCATCACTATGAGAGCTAGCCAGTACGTATAAAGCTTCTGGGTAAGAACCAGCTTGATGTCTCCATGTTCTATGCCTCAATGCATAGTGTTTGACCAACAAGTGCTAACAAGAAATGAACAGCTTGGGCAACTGTCTACAAGGTTTGAAAATCCTTAGGCTCTCACCATCCAGCAGCATCAAGAGTCAAGCTATTCTTGGTAATGGTCCTTTTAATTTAGGCAACAATGAACAGGGATGAGCTGGTGTCTTCATAGTAGGTCAAGGAGGGCTTTGAGTATATTTATATACAAGAAAGAATATAGTTGGATCATGTAGATCTAAAGTAATGGGCATAGTGATGTAACATAAACCATTTGCACTCTCAACAGCAGTGAACACATGCTTCCCTTCACGTCAGCATTCATTTGATCTTTTGGGGTCTGAGTCATTCTAACTCGGCTAAGGTAAAGACACCAAATAGTTATAATTTATACTTCCCTGATCACAAGTGGTATTGAACAGTTTTTAAATGCTTTCTGGCTATTTGTAATTCAACTTTGTTTCATTCCATGCTCCATGTTTAAAGAAAAAAAGTCGGTTTTTTCGTTTCTTGATGTTTATGTTTTTATTTATTTATTTATTTATTCATTAATATTTATTTATTTATTGTAGATTTAAGATAGTAGCCCCTGTCAGGTGTCTGGTTACGGCTGATTGTTTCTTATTATGTAGGCTGCATATTCATTAGAATGACACTGTGCTTTGCTGTACAGAAGCTTTTCAGTTTCATGAGGTCTCATTCATTTATTGTTTGGTATTAATGCCTGTGCTACCAGTTTCCTGTTCAGAAACCTTTCTGTGCCAATGAGTATTCCTTGCTTCTCCTCGTCAGATGTCTATGGGAGTCTGACGGAATACATGTGTGTGGTCAATTGTTCAATTTGTTTGTTTCTTATCTATTGATTGCCATGTTTACAGATTAGCTTCAGCTTTATTTTAGCATTTTGCACTTCCTCAAGTATTATATGTTGAATATCAAATCCTTATTAACTGAAATAATTAAATTTGAAGTTTAAAACACCTGATTACTACTCCACCTCTTACACTATATGCTGGACACATGACCGTCTTTCTGTGACTTTCTTTTTCTAATCTGTAATATGGGCTTGTAGACATCAATACCAACTTCAAGGCATGGTTGTTTAGGTAAAAGAGAGGCTGTGTGTTACATGATTATAATTGACACAGCCTATACAAAAGTAAACCAGATGAACAGATAGCTTTAATTTTGATATTAAAATGTAAAAAAATTTTAGTATAATGTATTATTCCTCAGGAATATAATTAATTAATGTTCATTGTAGATTAAAATTCATAATTTAAGTTAGCTTTCAGATTTTATGCTTCTAACTGAAGTTTGTTTTAATCTCTTATGTCTCCTAAATTGAAGTAAAAGATCTTTATAAGGGTTCTGTGAATGCTCAAAACTTAGAATGCAAAATTATCTTAATAGATGCAAGTCACCAACTGCCACCTCCACAGATGATTCAAAACTTATGTAGGGACCATGGACTTTGAATATTTGAATATCAGGTGATGATGCATATGCAGAAATGTCATAGACTGAATAATGTTGGACAGAACACAGATTATTTATAGGACTATAAAGAATGAAAGATATCAGATAACAAATGTGTACAAGGTTAAATATCTACAAGGCCTCCCTTCAAATATAATTACATTGATTCAGAAAAAATGTACTTAGATTTGTTATGATGAAGTCATCTAGAAATGTCTCTCATGGGCCAGTTTTTAACTCTAATTAATATACACATTTTGAGGGTTCAATAAATAAATAAATAAATAAACTAATTAAATCAAAGGTCAGCCCTCAGTAATTAAAAGCTTTAAATTGTATTTCCCTTAAGGCATAGGTTTGTCAAAAAATTTCCAAATTGAGACAATAGATTGCCATGTCAGGAATGATATTCATCTGGTGTTAATTAGAAATGCATCTGTCACTCAGAAATTTCAAAATAGAAGGTCCACACCAGAAGGGTATTCATACAATTTCCCTTTTAGACTTGTGACTTCAAATTATAACATGATTTAAATAACAGATGTGTGTTTTGCTTTCTGTTAGCTGTGAAAATATATCTGAGACAACTCTGAAAAGAATGAACGTTTTATTTGGTTCAGAGTTTCACATCATGGTTTATTATCCTCCTTTGGGGCTTGGGAAGTATCAAACTATCATGGTGGAAAGATATGGTTCAGGAAGCGGCTCGCTTCAAGACAGGATTTCTCTGTGTAGCTCTGGCTGTCCTGGAACTCACTCTGTACTGTAGACCAGGCTGGCCTTGAACTCAGAAATCCGCCTGCCTCTACCTCCCAAGCGCTGAGATTAAAGGTGTGGGCCACCACATGTTCTTCAAAAGCGGAACAGATACAGAAAATGTGGTACATTTACACAATGGAATTTTACTCAGCTATTAAAAACAATGAATTCAAGAAATTCATAGGTAAATGGATGGAACTAGAAAATTTCATCTCCTGAGCGAGGTAACCCAATCACAGAAGAACACACATGGTATGTAGTCACTGATAATTGGATATGAGCCCAAAAGCTCACAATATCCAAGATACAACTCACAGACCATATGAAGCTCATGAAGAAGGAAGGCCAAAGTGTGGGTGCTTTGATCCTTCTTAGAAGGAGTAACAAAATACTCATGGGAGCAAATATGGAGACAAAGAGTGGGACAGAAACTGAAGGAGGGGCTGTCCAGAGGCTGCTCCACCTGGGTATCCATCCCTTGTGCAGTCACCAAAGACAGATGCTGATATGGATGGCAGGAAGTGCATGCTGACAGGAGCCTGATACAGTGGTCTCCTTAGAGGTCTGCCAAAGCCTGAAATATACGGAGATGGATGCTCACAGCTAACCATTGAACAGATCATGGGGTTCCCAAGGATGCTAACAGCTAACCATTGAACAGATCATGGGGTTCCCAATGGAGGAGTGAGAGAAGACTGAAGGAGCTGAAAGGGTTTGTGGCCCCATGGGGAGAGCAACAATACCAACCAACCATAGCTCCCAGGGTCTAAACCACCAGCCTTGGAGCACATAGGGAGGAACCCATGGTTCCAGCTGTACATGTTAGCTGTACAGGAGGATGGATGGCATTGTTAGGCATAGGTGGGAGAGGAAGTCTTTGGTCCAGTGAAGGCTGTATCCCCCCAGTGTGGGGGAATTTGTGAGTGGGGAGGTAGGAGTGGGAGGGTGGGTGGAGGCACATCCTCATAGAAGCAGGAGGAGGGGGGATGGGATGGGGGGTTTCTGGGAGGGGGCAATGGGGAAAGGGGATCACATCTGAAATGTAAATAAAATATCCAATAAAATAAATAAATAAATAAATAAATAAATAAATAAATAAAAAGAGAGAAGTCATGTGGCTACTGGTTCTTAACTAAGCACATCCTAACAACCCTGGACCATTCTGTCTAGCATTGGGTTATAATCTTTGTGATAACATTTAATTTCATAAAAATTATTAGAAGTCACTACGATCTCACAATTGTGTTTTTATAATAGTCGAAGAGGAAACATTAGTTCACGCTTGGGAAAGCAGAGACTTATAAGTTCTCTCAGATATATTTGTTTTGAAATTAAGTTCAATGAGTAAAAAATTGAGAGTCTTAATCTGAGGTAAAATAAATGTTTTAAAATGTGTTCAATCTAGTTAGACACTAATTTACTCCAAATTTTTGAATGATTGCTCTTGAGAAACATCTCTATCACATGCTCTGATTAAGTTTATTCATTTTTATCTTTGTGTGCTGTGTTTAAAATATGAAACAATTACTGCTCAGGCACCGAGTGATATCAGTGAGAGATGCTTGGTGCAGAAAGAGTATGTTAAGCAGCACGATGGTCTAGTTGAAAGGTGTAGGATTTGAAATCACGCTCCCATTTCAATTGGTACTTGCTTGAGGTATTGAGCAAGCTGTTTTCTCTGAGCATGATTTCTATTATGATAACAATTTTAGAACTTGTGATATATTGTAAAGACTGGAGATGATATTAATACTGTCATTTATAACATATAATAACGTTGTATTTGTGCTTAGGATTAAGCTAGTAGCTACACATATGTGAAGCAGATACTCTATCGTTAAGTTATACCTTGGCCCTAAAGTAGCTGTGTATTAAAAATCATGATCATCACATTGATGATAATAGTTATTGGTGATAATGATAGTACTCAAAGAATTGAAATAAATACTACCTGCAGGACAATTCCCCAATGATCCTCATCTCTCTGTTTTCTAAATTCTATTTTTTTCTTTCTTTATTAGATATTTTCTTTATTTACATTTCAAATGTTATCTGCTTTATTGGTTTCCGCCCTGGAATTCCCCCACACCCTGCATCTATGAGGTGTTCCCCCACCCACCTACCCACTCCTGCCTCCTTGCCCTGGCATCCCCTACACTGTGGCATTAAGCCTTCACAGGACCAAGGGACTCTCCTCCCATTGATGCCTGACAATGCCATCCTCTGTTACATACGCAGCTGGAGCCATGGATCCCTCCATGTGTACTCTTTGGTTGGTGGTTTAGTCTCTGGGAGCTCTGGGGGGTCCTGGTTGGTTGATATTGTTGATCCTCATCTCTTAAAGTCCACGGCTTCCTAAGAAGCCTATCAGTAATTTAGAGTTAACTAGTTCAAATCTAAGAATGGTGTCTGTGGTAGAATGAGCCTCTTGCAAGGGCTATCACGAAGGTGTTGCAGCTTACACCTTGTTTTCTGAGAATTTCTCAGAAACTGGTGCCCACAATGTAAAGACACTCAAGACGTCCCGTGGCAACACTACGAGAGGTACCCAGATCTGCCAGGTATCACCACTACTGACTTCCTGTCATGACATGTTGAATTAATTGTGAATGAATCACCTAGGAAATGCTAACCATTGAACAAGCTGACTTCTGCTAGCTCATGAGTGGTCTGTTGGCAGAACTAATTGATTACTCTCCAATCCTAACCTACAGAGTCCTTGTGAGAGAGGGTTGATAAGTACTCTTTGTCTTAATCCACTGACTTTTGGGATAATGTTATGGAACAACACTAACTGACACAACCACCAAGATAGAGAAAGCAATTGTATCTAGAAATTTAAAAGGTAACCTTTTTTTTTTCCTGTGTATATTTTATTTTCCTTAACTCAACTTTCCTAGGAGAAAAGAATTGCACTCCCTATCCAATTTATCTTTGCTACTTGAATTACCAAAAGTACTTTCACCTTTCAAAGGCTCTGATTTTAGAAGGACAGTATCTTTTACATTATTTAACTCCCAGCAGCCTTTGTTCACAAAATTATCTTTGTTGTTGTTTACTTTTGAGATTGTAATTAAGTTACAGTTTTTTACCTTCCTTTCCCAGCCTCCAAGCCCTGTCATACACCCCTCCCTGTTATCTTTTAAATCAATGGCCATTTTTCATTAACGATTTTTGCATATGAATTTGCACAATAAAATTTTGTGTTGAGAGGTAGGTAATTTAATGATTTAATGTTTCCTCTTTTGAGTCCCCTTGACATTTGCATAATCTAAAATTTATTATATATGGAGTAAATAATTATCTATGTTATTTCTGCAGTGGCCTTTCCTTTTGGGGGATAGAAAACCTATCTAACTTGTGGTACCTATTTATACATGATACTGTGCTTTGGAAATGATTCTTCACGCAATGACTAATCAGTCCAAACAGAATCCTGAAAAAAAATGGAGGAAGTAAACAATTAATATTTTTAAAAATAGAAATCTTTTCTCTAGCATATAAATTTTCCTCACGTGCAAGAGGAATTTAATTGTAGTAAGTCTGTTAATTGAAATAATTGTTTTATCAGGAAAAAAGTAAACTAATGTTTCTCTTCTTTTGGTACCATTGTATAGAGTCAACCTGAGCCCAATAAGTATGGCTTTTATTATTCTGAGCAACACCATTGAACATGCATGAAATTCCTTTTCCTGTTTATCTATTAATTTATATCTGAAGTCTTAAAATGGAGTAGTCCCAGAAGTTTGAAGGCAGAGACAGACAGATATCTGTGAGTTTGAGTCTATATAGATATGTCTAGGACACCCATGGCTACGCAAATAAGCCGTGCTTCAAAAATTTCTTTAGGATAATATGCCAACCCTCTCACTGAAAAGAAATTATCAGCGATTGCTTTTAGCCCGTTGTGAAATGAATCATCATAGTTGAATATCTCATTTTAATGTCTTTAATTTTGCTACAGTAAGAATTATGATAATCCAAAACTTTTCCTAATCTAGTTTATTCCAGCAAATGTAACTAGTGTGAGCAGCTCCAGCCTCGTTTGGATTCTTAGTGTAAAGGATAGTTTACACAAAACACAAGAGCACTTCCACAAATGGAATAGGGAATGCCAAGTCTCACTTTCATTTTTCGTAACTGGAGTACAAACCTGGCTGCTCTCGCATAAGCCACCATCTTGAATGTTCGGTTGAAATATATGTTCAAGTGGTACAGACAGAAGGGAACAACTTCTTATGTCTGCTTAGTCTTCAAAGGTAGAGCAAGTAATATTTGTCCTGTTATTTCTTGAGTGATATTTCTTACATTCAACAAAAGCTTAAACCAAATCCGGCAACATATTTTATTTTAAATTTTTGACTGAAATTTCTGTGTAGAAAGACTGATGTGTATGTGCCCTCACCTTGGTATCATAGAGCTTATCATAGTTTTGAATATGTGTACCCATGAGTTAATTAATTGTTGCAGCTCCTGGTGAGTCACTCAAGTGCTGCACCAGCCCAAGAGCTCTGGATTTGAAAATGAAAGACACACACACACACACACACACACACGCAGACTCATTTTGATATGCCTTGACTATCTCAGTGTCTGGGCACTGTTAAACCTCTCACAGCTAGCACATGGCAGCCCTTCCTCCAATAGGGCCGCTTACCCTTTACCTACATTGCTGGATGATTTTTTTTCCTGCAGTTCTTAAATCTTATCCCTCTCCCTCTGAGTCATAGAGATTCTCTTGTTTTTCCCTTTCCCTCCTTCTCTCTCTCTCTCTCTCTTTCTCTCTCTCTCCCTCCCTCCCTCCCTCCCTCCCTTCCTCCCTCTCTCTCTCTCTCTCTCTCTCTCTCTCTCTCTCTCTCTCCTCCTCTCCCTCCCCCCATTTCTCTGTCTTTCAGTCTCTTTCTCTCCTTCTGTGTTTCTTTCTCTGTCTGACTCTGTCTCTCTATCTTTGTCTCTCTCTCTCTGCTTTTCTGTGACTCTGTCTCTCTGTCTCTATTTCTGTGCCTCTCTCCTGCCCTCCCTTCCCCCCTCCTTCCTCCTCCTCTTCTCTCTCCCCCTCCCCACTCCCCCCCCTTGCCTGTGCCCCATCTCTGTCTCCCTGTCTAGCCATTGGCTGTATGGCAACTCTTTATTACAAAAGAAAGCCAACTAGGGCAGAGACACTAAGTTCTGGCAGCACAGCTTTCTGGAGTGGAATTAAGACAAAGCATTAGAGCAAATTCCCAACAAATATGCATTTGGTATCTCATTGATACTTGGTCCCTAAGGACTATGGTGTGTGTGTGTGTGTGTGTGTGTGTGTGTGTGTGTGTGTGTGTGTAGTGACTTATAAGATTAAGTGGCATTTTTTGTACTTCTTATGAAACATTTTAAGTGAAGGCACATACATAGCTGCTCAGGAATGGGAACAGAGTTTTTCAGTTTTCTGCTTAATCATAAGTAGTGTGAGAAACATTATTTTGTCTGAATCTGATGAAACTCTCTGCATGTAAATCTCAGACATCTCTCTTACATTTATATTCACTTACAGGCACTGTTTCTATTGTGGGAAAGGGCATATTGAAATAATGTCCAGCTTTGTGTTCATAAATCTACTATAAGATGGAAATGTCACAAACTCAGGTGATTTAAAAATCACTTTGCTCACAAATACTGCATTTTTAATTTTAGATGACATCCTTTCAGATGGTTATTCTTCAGTGTCCTACATAATTTAAATATGTATTTCATTTGCTTCACAGAGTGTTTTCAGAAGCAAAGGAAATGTCAAGTTATCATTCAAATTTGTTTTAATATAATTCTATTAAAGAAGGGAAATGTGACATCAAAATATTTCTGTGCCATGTTACCTATCGTAGCCAGCATAAGAGCATGTGACAGCTAGGAGGTTTGACAACTGCCAGAGCAGTTGACCTACTGTAAAATCATATAAATTGGGAACCTTTTTCTATAAATGGGAAGGTACCTCACTGAAGGCCGACCCCATCAAAAAGAGCAGGGTTATACCAAGAAATCAACATATCTGTGAAAATACTGGGATGGCTATAGGCAAAAATTGGCTATAGGCTATAGGCTATAGGCTATAGGCTATAGGCTATAGGCTTCGGAATCAGCACTTTCTGAGATCTGTGTCTCTAAAAGGGCAGTTACTGGATTCCACAATGTGCAGATTTTGTTGATCTTCGCAAAGGGCTGCAATGATTTATATCTGGGAAGGCAAAAAAGAGAGATTCTCTCTGTGATCATATTTTTATCAAATAGAATATTTTAAGTATTTCATTTTTTAAATAACAAGAATTTGGACACACTGGTAGGTGTTCTGAAAGAGCAAGATGAGAATCAATAGTAATTTATATTGTTTTAGTCTTTAGTGCAGGCTAGCTCTTTAAGCGCTCATTATCTCTTCCTGTCAATATTTTAATGCTATCAAGAATTCCTCACCAGTTCCCTAAAAATTATAAAAATATACTAACAAGCAATACGCTGACAGATGGTAAGGCAGGGCATGCAACCTTCTGTCTACACAGAAGTAGATAATAAAAAAAAATAGAGGAAAATATGAACGTCAATTTTCCTACGTGTCTACAGGAAAATGATATGTAGCTGATGCTAACTGTTTTTGTGTTGTGTTCGTAGAAAATGTGACATCAAATGCACAGTTGAGTACCATCTGTCTAGATGCAAGGCAACTCATGACCACAGATCTGATGTACAAACTGAAGATCTAATAGTGGGTATGAATGCGACAGTTGTTGGCGAGGGCATCACCTGTCTAGAACAGTTTACAAATAGTATTTCTTATATCCTTTCCATTACAGTATTAAGCTGTCTTTTTGTTGGAAAGAAATCCTGACCTGTATAGGAACAGGCAGTCATTGACACTATCTTTAATAGTGCACTAATCGTCCTTTCATGGGAGATTTCTGTTTTGATTATTTTCAGACAAGTTCTTGCTTTGCAGCAAAGGTTGGTTGGCTTTGAACTCATGATGCAAACACTTCAGTCTCCCAGGTGCTGGGATTTCAGATGTTGCTGCCAACCCTAGGCATTTCCAAGCATTTTAACAAACAATACTAGAACATGATATCAAAGACTGAAATGATGCTGCTTTCTCTGTGTTTTTGCCTTAGGAAGACAGAGACTACTTTATTATTGCTGTGATTTAAGAGTAAACAGTGAATTGGAATCAAAGTGTAAAATGACTGAAATCACCCTCAGGCTTCACCCAAAGCAAGAGATGGGGTGTGGGGCCTAGTTGCTGACTCTGTAGTATGTTTTTAAGAACATAATTTTACTCATACCAAATAAAGGCCTAAGAAGGAGAATGATGGATGCCCATAAATGTGTTTTAAATGGTCCTTCACAGGCTATGAACATGTTACAGTGGTGATATAAGCTCTATACAGAAAACTCCTATGTACTAACACCCAGGATCTGGCTATCTTTTCAGCACTCTAAATGACATGGATGGGGTGAAAAGCAAAAGTGAAGTCTGTGAGAATTCTTAGAAAAAAAATCTGTGGCCATTGTTTTATTCCTTGCTATCTAGTAGCAAGCAGAAATGAGATTATTTTCCTCCTAGGATTCCGTGGTGCAATCTGAGTATCTAAATGGAGTCAGATTTTATACTTTGAGTGTACTGTTGAACTAATGAACTAATTAAATGAATATATTACCACTTTGTTATACAAGTCAGGCTACATTAGTTTCCACTGTGTTTTTCCACAATTACTAATAAACATAGACTATAAATTTATATTGATTTCCACTTAAACATTTGATATATTTATGAATCAACCATGTGATTTGATGGGAAATAAACTTTTCTAGAGAAGACACTTCATTAAATACACATTGTCATTTTCCATGTAATTAAAATTAGATTTCTAATATTATATTTCTAATAACATACATAGTGTTTTTTTTAGAGTAAGTCCTATGAAATTTGGCATACATGTAGAATCATACAATCAACACCAGGATCCAGCCAGAAAGCCATTCCTTTGCTTAGAAATTCCTACTTGACCTGTAGAGGTTCAATGCCCCAATGTTGGTGGATGCTAGGGCAAAGAGGTCGGAGTGGGGGAGCACCCTCATAGAACCAAGGGGAGGGGAGAAGGGATAGGGAATTTGCGGAGGGGAAACCGGGAAAGGGGGACAACACTTGAAATATAAATAAATAAAATATCCAATCAAAAATGAAATTCCTACTTGATTTATCATTATAGTTTCCCAGTGTCTGTTCATTGTCATCGTCATCGTCATCATCATTATTTCATTAGAATTGAATCTACCATACTTTAGATTGAGTCTCATGCACACTCCATATTCTCTAGCAATCTTAAAGAACCCTTGTAAGGAGATCTTAAGCTTATTGTAGAATTATTAAACCCACTGGCCATGATGGAGCCCCTGTTTTCCACTTGCTGTTTGCTTGTCTTCAGACTTTGGGCTTTTCTTGATTACTCTGCTGGCTCCTGGCTCTATGCTTTAAGTACGATTATCTCAAGTTAAGGGATTAGGTTTTTAATCACAAAGTCATTGGTGTATTGTGAAGTATGTTGAGTCTAATTTGTTCATCCTTCAGTGCAATCCCACCACTGTTTGGATATACACCCAGTTTCCCTGCCAGATCACTGGGAAAGGATATCTGAAACTCTCGACTTCAACTGTCCTGTTTATTCTCTTATACTCTTCTGGGGTTTCCATTACTTCTGTTACTTCTGTGTTTTTACCATGAATACCGCCATTTCATGACACATTTCTCCTCTTTCCCTAAGTCCCACTCCATAATCAAGCTTTATGTGAGACAACAATTCCTCTGGTAAACATTTAGTGGTATGTTCCCTCAGGTATAGTCCTCCATTTCCTATACTTGCACTGTCAAATGATAATCTTTGCACTTACACTTGTTATCAATTTGTAATAGAGCTTTCTTTTTGCTATCAGATGTTAAGTCTCTTGAGAGTTGAAACTGTGCATATCATCAGTAAAGATCAGTACTGATATTTTGGAAAATGAGTATATATGTGGACAGATATCAATCTCTGCTCTGATTCTATATCATGTTTGCAAGATAGAAGAGATTCCAGTTGAGGTTACAGAGAGCAAATGCATCGAGATTGCTTCAGAGACTTTGGGAAGAGCACATGTTACAACAGAAAATATACTTTCCAGATATTTCCCTAATGAAATGAATTGCAGTTCAACTAAATGAATCTGCTTAAAATCAAGTGACAATTGACAGATTGCTGTAGCACGGCAATTCACATGTATACCCAGAGATTCCTGATTTGTCTATTTCCTCAGTGGATAATAAGCACTACACACACACACACACACACACACACACACACACACAGAACATTTTATCAAAAGTGTCAATGAATTTTTAAATATACAAAACCAGAAGGCATAATATACATTCAAAGGACAGGTAGAGTAAAGACAATACAAATAAATTAAATAAACTGAAACAATAAAATAATTAAGAGGGTACATTTCATATGACACACTGTACTTCTCTTCTGTTCACTTTATACCACTTGTAATTTAATAAAAATTGTTCATTGACACTTGTGATAAATTGTTCTGTGCCCAGAAAATAACAAAAATCTATGAGTAGTATTTTGTAAATATTTTTGAATAAGTGAATGTGTAATTATTCAATGATTATAAATTTTGAAAAATTATAAAATAAGTTATGAATTTAATTTAGTTTATAAATGCTGTACACATACACACAAGCTTTATATTATTTTTCCTGAGCAGTTTACCCACAACTATTAATTAGTTGAACTTTATATAACAACTCACTTTTGTAACTGGTATAATTATCTCATTTTCAGATGAGTGGCTTGCTTAAGGTTATAAAACCATTATCTGGCATCTGGTGTTTCAATTCAGGCAGTCTGGTTCCAATTCTATGAACCAATTAGTGATGTTGTCAAGTGAGTTGTTTGTGAACGTGTTGCTGAAAGTAATCTAAAACAGAACAGTAGGGAGAAAGCTGAAAGTATTTATAAATATTTTCTTTTAATACTCTGCCTTTGCATATTCATAATTTCATAGACTTTTTAAAATTACCTATCACTGTTTTCTTACTTAAGTACTCAAACTGTAACTTAGGATGTTAAAATAATAAGTTGTCACTCACATAAAATTCTGGCTTCATTCACATTGACATATTTTATGTAGGCTCTGCACTTGCTGGTATCTGCTGTAGTCTGTGTAATCCCAATAGTAGAGTTGGTAATATTTTAAAATGAAGATATCAGTTACTATTTCTTTGTGTTGAATAAAAGATATATTGAAAGAAAACATGTTTGTCTATGGGAAGCAATTTAAACTTAGTATGGAAAAAGAACTTGGGAATCTAGATTTGTTGAATGTAAAATTTTTATGTAAATATAAGCAGGTAAAGTGACTTCTGAACTTCTACGATGGGACAACAACTTGTAGATATGTGGATACTTTGGAATTCCCTCAAAATTGCTGTATTACAAGCAACATGTAAATGACTACCTAAAACTACAGCTAGAGATTAAAATCTTTGTCAAATGACTAGAGCAAAGTCAGGGAACCTGTGATGGGCCATTTGGTGTGGAAAAACATTCCTTAGATTATAACTGAGATGAAAGTAGAAATGGGGATTTCTGGAGACAGATAGGTTTAAGTTGGTAGTGAAATGATGGGTATACAGAAAGGGGAGAGGAAGAAAGGGTTAATTAAAGTCATGTGTGCATGATAAAGCTACATGGTGCCTGGTAGAGAGTGGTCTTTCAGGTTGCGAGGAGTCAGAGAAATGGAAATGGGCTAGAATGTTTGTAGGAAGGGGTAGCAGGGGACAATTACGGCATCACTGGATATTATGTCCATGACAAGAGGCCAAGTTTTATACTAATTTTAGAAAATCTCTTCAGACTTCACTTACCATAAATCTGAAATGAGAGAAAAAACTGTTATCAAATTATGAAATACATATGGACAAGATACTGGAGTTGGTTATGAGCTATAAGAACTGCTGCTGTTTTGATAAGTAAAATGTCTGTACTCATTGAAAAGAATCTAGTGTGTGACTTTCAGGCTGTCTTGTTTTAGTCTTTTAGTAAGCTGATACTCCACTTTTTAAATGGATTTTGAGATTATAATATCACATTTCTCCCTTCTATTTCCACCCTCTGAACCTTTCCATATGCCTTTTCCTACTCACCTTCCAATTCCCTTTCATTGTTATTGCATGCATGTATAGTCACATAAATATATATATTCATAAATATAACTTAGTGTTTGTAATGTTACTTGTATGCTTTCTCAAGGTTTATCATTCAATATTGGACAAAAATTTAGTGTGTTCTTCCCTTGGGAAGACCATTTGTCCCATGCCTAACTTTGCTGAGTTGCCTTGTGTAGGGTAGAGACCTTACGGCCTTTCCCTCATTCACTTTGGCATTGTCAACCTTGTTCAGCTGACATCATTTTAAGAAATTCATACCTGTAGTCAATGTATCTTGGTAACACATATCCTCAACTCCCTCCCCCAAAGATATCTCATATTATTTCAAAACATCTTGTCATTTTATATGTAACCCATTAAGCTCATAGTGCTGGCCAAATTCCAGTGTATGGGGTCATCCACTGGGACATAGGAGACCTACCAACTGTCACCTCCTCCAAGGAAAAGCGAATATGTCTTCCTCAGCAGTCATCAACTACAATTAAATCCCCAGTTAGTAATATGACATTGTTCTTCCCACAGGTTTCATGCAGGAAGTTTTAATTTTATTGAACAAGTGAAGGTTATGTACATTATCACAGCTGCTATGAGTTCATGTATATAGCAACCACGCCTGTACAGAGGCTAGCTTTTCTCGGCTCCTCTTCTCATCCTCGGACTCCTAGATTCTTTCTGCCTCTCTATGACAATGTTCCCTGAGTCTGGGAGAAAGGTGGTCCATAAAGATGTTCCATCTTTAGAACACTCCCAGTTGCTTATATGCAGTATCTTGAACAGTACCTCTACAATAAGAAGCTTCTCTGAACAATATTGAGAGAAGCATAAATTTATAAAAATAACCATAAGTATTACAGGACAATTGAACAACTCGTTGACTTAGCAAAACATCAGTGGAATCTCACCTAGGGCCTATGGAATCCCTAGGCATGATTTTGGACCACATTTATAGAAACAGGCAAGCACTCACCTTATTAAAGTAGTTTACTCTAGACAATTTTTAAAACTTTCAGAAAGGTGTTACATAGTTGAAAAATTACTGGACTGAAGAAGTAACTTTCTGAACAATAATTTAGCCTTTGCGAAATAATGTTTTAGCCAATAGTCCTAAAGGTCCTTCAGTTTTAGATGTGTAGTGTAAGTTTTCTCACATCAAATATATTCCGTGAAAAGCATGGCAGAAATAATCAATTCACTGTATGTTAATGATCTATATTTATGCTCTTAACTAGATTATCAAAGCATCCAAAGTTATTCAATGATCATGGTTTTTACTATTTTACAAAATGAAAGAATAAGATTTTATTGTCCACAAAGTTACTTGAAAGTGATTAGTCTTTGTTTTCATTGAAATAAAAATATCTATGTATAATAATTTGATGATTTTGTACTTGAACAAAACTTTGATTTTTGATGCATTGCCAATAACTTAACGAAAAATGTGTTGCATTTTGTTCAAAATCAAGAGATCACTTTTTTAAAGTTAAACTATAGCATGAGTAACAATGCATGCTACAACCTCGACAGTGATGCGAAGCAGTGGTTTAATATGCATTTCCTCACATATGTACGTTTATAGTTTGTTCTGTTTTATATAAATGCATAAAATATTATTAAAGTTGTGAATTTTCAGTATTTAATATTTTATTTACCTATATGATAAAAACAAATTAGTACTTATCAACAAGGCAAAGAATCCCCTGAGTTACTTTAATTTTGTTGTTGTTACTAGTTTATATTTAAAATACAATTTCATAGTTAGGTACATTGGAGCATGTTTTTAATCCCTGTACTTGGAGACAGAGGATGTCAGATCCCTTCTGAGTTGAAGGCCAGCTGAATATATATTATGACTTCTGGACTAGCCGGAGCTATGTAGTAAGACCATGCCTAGAAAATAAAACACACACACACAGACACACACACACACATAGACACACACACACACACACACACACACACACAATTTTATAAAACACTGCGTAATTGACCCTTGAATTTAAAGTATCAATTTTTCTACCACTTTTTGATTAGTTAAACATTATAATTATTTCACTGGTTTTATGTTTTTGTGTGTGTGTTATCCGAGTTATTTTATTTTATTTTTTACAATGCTTAGTAAAAGAGAATATGCCACAAAAGTGCTGGATAATATGGCATTAGCTTATCTTCTTGAGAGAGAGTAAAACTTTAGAAGTCTCACCAATATAAATTTATTAACTGATTTTTGTTTTTGATGAAATCTGCATTGTCTTTCAAAATATGTAAAAAGGGAATGTTTGTTAAATTTAATGGAAAGCCTAGTCAGATTATTTATTAGCTTATTTCTTCAAAAGGGCCACACACAGGTAGATAAATAAAAAAAAAAAACAGGCTATTGAGTACATGCTGCATGAGTCAAAACTGCTATATAACAAACTTGTAGAATTGTGTTTAAGGCTTGATCTTGATGTACAAACTAGAAGTAAGAGACCCTTATACATCAATCCATAACTAAAAATGTTTCCCAGTTTCACTCCGTGATGTTACCACTGTCTTCATAGCTTTTACTTGGACCATACTTGAGGCATGGAAGGCTATTTCTGGATAGTACCATGTCTGCTGTGGGAGAGTGGCCTCATCTTCTCTGTGGTGTTTTGTATGGTCACTGGGGTCAGATTTACTTATGCTCTTATTCAGAGAGTGTAGCAATGAGTCCTGAGGCAAGTAAGGGTCAAGGCTTCAACTTTCCTCCAAAGTGTCATTATAAACCCCAAATAGATGCATCCCAAAGTCTTTAATGGATGCAGGCGAAACCTTTGCTTAATAATATTTGTTTAATCTGGAGTTTGAAGTTCAACTCATGCATTTTCTTTCTTCAAGATTCACCGATCCCTACAACTCAAGAGTTCAAACAGTGTCCTCCATCATAGCCATGTGTATTAGTTAAAGTTTTTAAGGGAATTTTAGGAACTAAACTACAGAAGAATGAATTTGTACACATACACATAAAATTTAGGAGTTTTGTGAGGCCTTATTTTTTTATTTTTATATATATTTTTTTACCAAATAGGGAATCCAGAGAAGAGAAACAGGAGGTATTGAGGGGAGAAAAAAGAAGATATGCAGGGACACTATTAAAAAAATATAAGAGAAAAGAACTAACCAGACCCTCAGAGCTCCTGGAGAATGGACCACCAACCAAAGAGTATACATGGAGGGACCCATGGCTCTGGCCACATATGTGGCAGAGAATGGCCTTGTTGGACATTAGTGGGAGGTGAGGCCCTTGATCCTGGTGGGAGTTCCAGGCTCCAGTATAGGGAAATGCCAGGGCAGGAAGGGGAGAGGGAGTAGTTGGAGGGTGGGGGAGAACCCTCATAGAAGCAGGGGGAGGGGGGATGGGATAGGGGATTTCCAGAGGGGATACCTGGAAAGTGGACAACATTTGAAATGTAAATAAAGAAAATATCTAATAAAAGAAAAAAAGATAGCAGAGGAGCATAGATTAAAGAAGTGAATATCATGACATTTAGGTATTCTACATTCTTTATTTCTGAGATAAAGTTTTACTATCTCTGATGTTTGTGAGACATCCATGATTATCATTCTAAGTTATCCTCCTCATTCACGTGCATTTAGTCATAGTCAATTCACGTACATTTCTCATAGTCAATTCAGAGAGTTAATGCAAGATGAAATTATATTCAACTATGAAAATGATTAACATTTCTTTAGTAGTCAATACTTAAGCATGATGCTTTTGATAAAGTATATACATATCTAAAGACAGAACTTTTGACATGCTATTAGCTGCTGTATACCAAACGATGGATAGTTCATAATATGTTCACTGATCAAAGTTTGCTCAAAAGAATGTGGTGAAGCTTTGCAAATGGTTGGCTTTTAAATAGAAAACAGAAGTTGGTGGTTTGCATCTGTTACCAATTTCATCAGAGCATTGTGTTGTAATTTTTACAAAAGTGATTTCTGAAGCTGTCTTAATCAGCACCCAGGGAGTATATCCTTCTCTGGTGAAGACCAAAGTTTATCCTTCCAAGGTGTCCAAGGCCAGTGAGGTAGCTTTAGTCAATCAGGTGGACACTCTAAGCCACTTTTCTCCAGTAGGCATCCTCATGTTATAATACACCTCCTATCAAGAGTGAATTTTTGATAGTAAAATGTTTCTTGAATTATATATTAGTAAATAATGTTATGCATTTCCAACTATAACAAATTTCCTTTCAAATATAATATGCTATTTTGATACATGTTCTTTTTTAACTTGGGAACTCTTATGAAATTCATAATTTCTGTATCTCACTCATCAGATGTCTTATGCAATAGCAAAACACATTGAATACTAATATGTAGTTTGTAGCATTTTGTATGTTTTTTTTTAATTTAATTGCTTTTTTAGGTGTCTCTACTATTTCTGCATGCAAACAAGGGTATTTGAACCTATTTAGAAGCCTTCAAGATTATCTATCATTATTGCAAAGCTGGCCAAATTTTGTTCAGACACAATTGATTTTAAACTGACTTTTAAACATAAATAAATTTAAGTTGACTTTTTAAACATAAAGTTTTTTTCTTTGTGTTATGTTTTAGTTTTAAAGACAAGTTTTTGAGTAAGCCAATTAAGCCATGGATTTTCATGTAGCAGGATAGCTTTGATCCTCCTTACTCCAATTCCCAAGTTCTAAAAATATAGATGGGTATCATCAAAGCTGTCTTTAACATAGTTTAAAAGACTTCTGAAGGTTGATTCTGGAAAGCTATCTTCAACATTTCTTGCTGCTATCTAGGCAATATATTAATGTATACTTAGTTTTATTATACACCAAAGCCTCTTGATTATTCTTGTGTCTATGCCATATCTCTTCCAACATCTCTTGGAAAATTACTTTGTCTGTAAAGCTATCTCATGAATTATGTCTTTATTCATTGAGCCAGTTGGACTAAGATATGTAGTAAGAAAAACCTAGAGACAGTGTCTTAAATCCTGATAATAGAGAATTACATGTTTATTAAATAAATAACAACAAAATGTATCTCTGAAGGTAAGCAGTCAGTTTCAGAGAATCTTTCCTTCGGAAAGTGTGATCTCATTAATAAGGCACAGTCAGCATTTCTTCCTAGAAAGGGACCTTCACAGTAGGGCAGTAGTCAATTGAGCCCCGCTGAAGAATGCTTTAGGCTATTCTCCTTGGCATTCCCATATTGTCCTATTTACACTGCAATTTCTATACTGTCCTATTGCTTTTTTAATTAAAATGTTTTATTTATTTACATTCCAAAAGTTGCTCCCTTTTTGGTTCACCCTCATCAAGTTTTTCACCCCCCTCTCTAACAGAGAGGGTCCTCCCTCACTTTCCAACCACCTCTACCCCACCCCCACCAGCATTCCTCTTCTCTGGGGCATCAAGTTTCCACAGCATTAAGCTCATTATATTTGCTACACCAGAGCAAAGTTAAACTTAAAAAAAGAGTTGTGTTACCTTTACATATTCACTACCACATAGAAAGTCCCTAAATGGGTCTTGTAAGTTCATACCGATCTCAAAATTTAAACGTTATATATCCAACTAGTAAAATTAACTTAGTTGCATTTCCAAAAGGAGACTTGATATGAAGGAGGCACTATGGCATGTTCATGCGTTTTGTTTTGTCATCTCACGGAAAATGATTTCTCTGTCTCCCTTCCCTTGTAAGCCATAATAGAAATATGTAAAGTTATATATAGGCCTAATTTGGAGACTCGTTCTAACTTTAAACACTGAATTAAGAAAACCACTGTATTAAAATAGTGTGCAATTAGTATTTTTTTATTTTGAAATAAAGGTTATTTGTTTAAAATATATGTATATAGGTACTGGAGAGATTGTTTCATGGTTAACAGCACTGGCTACTCTTTTAGAATACCAAGTTAAAATCTTAGCACTCACATGGCTGCTTACATATGTAGCCCCAGTAATTGGGAAACTGATACCTGTTTTGTCTTTGCAGGCAGCAGGCACACAGGTAATTCACATACATCCATGCAAGAAACATATCTATATATCTGTATCTGTATCTGTATCTGTATCTGTATCTGTATCATCTGTATCTGTATTTGTATCTATCTATCTATCTCTATCATCTCTATATCTACCTCTACCTATATCCCCCCCCTCTCTCTCTGAAGTCCTTTGCATAAATGTTAACTGTAAACTGTTCTGTTGATCTCTATTCTGTGATCAATAGATTGGACTCCTCAGCTAATTTCTATTTTCTTTGTCTTTTTTTGTTTGTTTGTTTTCGAGACAGGGTTTCTCTGTGTAGTTCTGGCTGTCCTGGAACTCACTCTATAGACCAGACTGGCCTCAAACTCAGAAATCCACCTGCCTCTGCTTCCCAAGTGCGGGGATTAAAGGCGAGCGCCACCATCGCCCGGCTCTCAGCTAATTTCTTTTTTTTTTTTTTTTTTTTTTTTTTTTTTTTTTTTTTTTTTTTTTTGTATTTCAGTTGTATTTGATAACTTCCCAGTTGAATTCACATCCCTTTCTGATATACATCTATATAAATTTGAGGTCCCTTTTCTGAAAATACACTAAAATTACTCATGCTTGCCTATAACTGTAAACTGCTGATGAAAGAACACTTACAAACACATACCACTATTTAAGCACACTTACTTTTTTTTTTAAAGAAGCAAAGTGGCTCAAATAAGACAAAGCTCAAGAAACTAGACAAAAACCAAGTAAGACTAAAGCTGTTAACGTTACCAACCTGTTGCTCCTGTCTGTTACTATTTTTGTTTATTTTTAGACAGGGTGTCACTGTATAGCCCAGGACGGCCTGCTGGAGTTCCAGGCCCGTCAGCACATCCAGCATCTCTTCTCTCAGATACCTGAATACCCTCAGTGTGTCTGGGTATAAACTCTTCCAATGCTAAATGGAAGGCTGCCATGGATGGAGATACTATCACAATAAGAGTCTAGAATAGACTCTTAATAAGGCAAGCAAACAGCACACTGGGTGCTGGCCATGCGCACACTCCAGTAAGACCAGAGTACCCAGGCTTGCTGGGCTCAGAGGTTGACCTGGACCTTGTAGGTTATTCTTACTTTATTGAGTTTTCTTTTGTTTCATATTTGCTTGTTTCAGTATTTTGTAATTTGGCAAGGTCAGAGGTTTAGTTAGTCTAAGAATGCTTAGCCATACCTCAAACTGTCTCACTCAAATGTTTTTATCCTTCTGAACATATGCCTTATTTCCACCTACAATTATTTTAAAATATACAGTAAGTCAGCTGAAAAGAGAGGTGGGACATGGGGCTAAGGACTGCCACCACCCTGGGGCATAGCACTGACGAGTAAGTTGCTCAATGGTGGTGGGTAGGACCAGCTAGTAAGTCTTCTCCAGGAAGGCCTTGCAGCACCTAAGGCATTGCTGGTACACCACCTCGAAGTCAGAGTCATTGCCATAATAGGGATCTTCAATAATGAGTTGCTTCTGTGGATCATAGCTTCCAAGTAGCTCAATTTTAGCTTTGCAGTTTTTAACTTGATTACTTTTTCTATTCAAATCTCTCAGATTGCTTTCATCCATACATAATATATAATCGAATGTTGCAAAGTCTTCTTTTGTAATCTGCCGTGCAACGTGTTGCATGTGGATGCCATGTTTTCTCATGCAGTTCTGCCCTCGATAGTCAGGGGGGTTCCCCACTTCATAGGTGGATGTAGCCGCACTGTCTATCCTCCAATTATCTGAAACCTTTTCATCAGTTACCAATTTTCTGAATACTGCTTCTGCAATGGGTGACCGGCAAATGTTACCGAGACACACGAACAGCACTGACTTGGACCCAACTTCTGCCATGTTTCGGTCTCAGCTAATTTCTAAATGGGCAAATATCAAAATGTCTTCTATGTACTTGCCCTCCTATTTATACATTAGTACATCACTCACTTCCTCATCAGAGAAGTTTCTTATTGTAGTGGACATCAGTCAGCATGGGACTCAGAAATAATCAAAGTGCAGAAACGAAGTGATTGTATAGTTCGCACCACCAAGTAGGACACCTGTACAAACCCCTACCCTCAAAGCTTAAAGGACAAGGAAAAAGAGCTGATAAAAAAAAAAAGTAAGATCCTGAAGTGAGAGAAACTTCTGAGAAACAATATCTTTTGGACATAACGGGACAGTTATATTTATGAACTTACAATTGTGGTTGCCACCACAAGACCTGCACAGGCCCATACTCCAGCCTGACTTTGGGGGATAGCTTTCAAGGCAGGATCCTTAGCTAGGAGCATTTGCCAATTTTAAGATTACTGGGAGAGTCTGAGTCAGGACTGTGGCCTCTCAAAGGTAGCTCATCTGAGTCAATAATCATATATCCATCTACATATGGGTAGGGTTATCTTAATTTAGTTGATGAGAAGAAAAATAAAGAATATGAAGTTGAGAGAGAGAGAGGGAGGGAGGGAGGGAGGGAGAGAGAGAGAGAGAGAGAGAGAGAGAGAGAGAGAGAGAGAGAGAGAGATGGATCTGTGGAACACTATGGGGAAAGTTGGAGGTAGGGAGAAGGATAGATATGATTCATACATGTGTGAAATTCTCAAAGAATAAGTATATATATATATATATATATATATATATATATACACACACATACATACATAGAAGAATTTTCAGGGTGTGTGTAGTGCAAAGTCTAATAAGGCTTGCTCACTAAACCACCAAAGAGTATACATGGAGGGACTCATGGATCCAGCAGCGTGTGTAACAGAGGATGGCCTTATCTTATAGCATCAATGGGGGGGAGGCCTTTGGTCCTGTGAAGGCTTGATGCCCCAGTATAGGGGAATGACAAGGCAGGGAGGCGGGAGTGGGTGGGTGGGGGCAACAACACCCTCATAGAAGCAGGGGTATGGGGATAGGGCATTGGTGGAGGGGAAACCGAGAAAGGGGATAATATTTGAAATGTAAAAAATTAAAATATCCAATAAAAAAAAATAAGGCTTGCTCAGTCTTGAACTTTCGCTTCAGTACAAATGAGTTTTGTTTGGTGATTAGATATTAATTATTAGATTAAATATTAGATATTAGATTATTGGATTTATTGGAGGACTTGCGTGTGAACATCACTGTGTTCAGGGGAGGTGGGAAATAAGACATAAAATATTAATGTCTTTTATAAAAATTGGGTACAAAATAAATAAAAATTATTAATTAAAAATCCTAATTTTTCAATTTAAAGATTTGCAGAATCCCGATAAAATATGAACATACTTTTTCTTTTGATATTTTCAACAAAATTTGGGTGGGGTATCAAGATAATTCATATGTAATTCCAAAATGGACATCCCCTACGAAAAATATTTTTCTCATAGTAGTTAATCCACAATTCTATATGAAAGCATTCAGTTTCTTATGAAAGCATCTTAGGTTGAAGTCAGAATTTTCATTATGCACCAAGAAATCTTTTAATTTATTTTAGAATAAATATTATTTTTCTCTCAATAGGACAAAGTGAAATAGTCTTCCTTTGAAGGATTCATTATGCCTAAAAGTTCGAGAATTACTAGCTTTGTTCATTTTCTTTTGTCTTTTAATATTCCTACACATAAAACCATGTATCCTCAGACACACATACATGAACCATTACTATCCCTATGCTCATATTCTTCATAAATGAAGACCTGCCAGGCTCCTCAACATGTTTATTTTAAAGCACTGCTTTTAGCCATTACCTACACTGTTGTCATTCAGAATTTACTGAAGCAAATTTTAACTCCTTCATTGCCAGAATGAACCATCCCACTTTCATTCCAAGGTAGGACAGTGGGATTTTCTCTGCTTTTTTTTTTTTTTTTGTCAAATTGTTTCCACTATTTTTACCTCATACTTGATTTTGAAAATGTTCAAAGATTTCTCAGTTTTAAGGGCATTTACCAGTTACCAGAAGAGGGAAGACATGTGGGTGCTGGGAATTAGACCTGGTAGTCCTCTTCTCCCCTGAGACACCTCTCCAACCCCTCCCCCATATTAACTAACATTCTATAGGTAGGACATGGTCCTTTAGAGTTGGCATAACAGCATTGTAAAATATAGAATGGAAGTCATCTACTGATTCCTATTATGTATGGCAGTGTAGATATATCTCTAAGCCTCCCATGACACAGTGTAGAATGTAGTCATACTGTTTTTCTTGTCTGTGTGTGTGTGTGGGTAATACCACACTTTCCATTGCAGAAGCACACAGACATAGCATAAGACTCACATTCAAGCCTTATACAAGAACCTAGTGATGTTCTAGGATGTTTCCCAGGCAAATTATTTAAGTAAGGTCCCCATCCTCTGCTGTCCTGGCTGCTGGGTATATATTCCTTTGATCCCATATGATCCTATATGATCCCATTAGGAATCCAGTATTGCCAATATGACAATATATCGGAACGTCTACATTAACCACTCAAATGTGAAAAGAATCTTCCGGGATGTCCGGTTGCAATTATCATTTAGGTATTTGTGTTTTGGTTATCTTATTTTCCTATTGTTTTCAGTGATCTTACATAAAATTATATTTCACATGAAAACATGTTTTTTCTTAAGGGATTTTTTTCTTACAATTCCTCAGTCTTCTGTGTGTGTTCTAAGTGCTGCTTTAGGAGCCAAATTCCACAAAATGGAAAGTGTATAGAAAACTTAGAATGTCACAAATATGGTTCTCTATGTGATCGCAATTTTGTCTTGAGAAAAAAATTGATATCGTATGGTAAAATGACTTGAATGCTAGTCAGAATATGTATTTTTTAGAAACTAAATGCAACCTTCAAGTCCCATAATGTCATATTTGATCATCTTATAAGATCTTATATTTCACAGGGACATGAATGCAAATATAATTGAGTACAAATAGAATGTCATTAAAATAACCAAATAATTACAAAGAAGCTTCATAAATCTTACTCTTGCTTGTATTACGGCAGATGTCAGATGTGGACAGACTGTTCCAGGGATGACTCCATTTGCTTTATTATCCTTCAATTACAAATATGTGATACATTTGTCAGTGAACATGTTATCTTTACAAATATGTGATACTTTTGTCAGTGAACATAAGCTATCTTCTATAACACTTTTCTTCATCCACAGTGTATAGCTTTTGTACACAACACACACACACACACACTTTTAAACAGTAACAGAAAACTAATCATGTGTTGTGATGCCTTACTTCAATCCCAATACTCTTGAGATTGAGACAGGTAGATTTCTGTGAATTCAAAGAGAGTTTGTTTTACATAATGAATTTTAAGCCATCACAATGTTACACAGTGAGAGCTTGTATTAAAATATAATAAATTTTAATTTTATTTTTATATTTTAAAGATATTAAAATTCTTTAGTAAATTGTTATTTATTTACTTGGGTTGTAAATAGCACATAGATGTTTTGTATTATAAAATTGAAATATTTATGTATATACATATACATGCATATATACAAATATATATATATATATATATATATATATATATATATATAGTCTTAGAGGTTCAGAAATCTGGAAATAATTTTACTTGTATATTGTAAATACCACTTACTTTGTTATCAACTAAGTTGTTATAATGTCATATTTCTACACACTCATATTTTCACCAAGTTTAATTATGACCAAATTAATATGACAGATATTTTCTGAAAGTGAACTGTGCTAATCACTGTGATGAATAGATGTGCAATTCTTTATCCCCACATATCAGATTTTAGAGATTAGAGGCAGAAATATTTAAAAGTACATGTTAGATAACATGAAGGCTGAACAGGACAAAGATTAGATTTTATTTCCCTTGGCTGTGTAGAATTTTTGAAAGCATATGTGAAATATCTGTACACATTTTGAAGAACATCACTAAAATATTTATTTTCTGCTAAAATAAAATATATTGAGTACCAAAATTACATGGAACAAATACATGAAATCTGAAAGAAACTGTAATATAATTTTAAAATGGCCCAGAGCCTCTAATACAGAAACATAAACCCACCTCTTCAAGGTCTGGTTCATTCATTTTACTAATAATTCATTTGACTCTTGAGAAGCACAATACTTGCAGAGAGTCTCGACAAGGCTTAGTGCATTTAAATTGTTCACAGGAAAGTTCATATAAATCAGGCCACACTGCTTGCTAAAATGTGCTCTGGAAGTCTGAGCGGATATTAGAGGAATAATTTATAGCCAGAGAATTTGTAAGAACATTTTAGCATGAGCATTTATTCTTTCAAGGCCATTCACACATTTAAATAACTTACACGTTTAGTGAATCAACTATGATGTAATTTGAGGAAGGCTGGCTATCATCTGAAAATATTTAACACTGAGTTAACTTAATATAGTTTCCATGAACAAACATAAATCCCAGAAAGGAATTTACTTGTTCACAAATTTTAAACTAGCATTTAGTGATAAATAATAATAATAAAAAAATACTGGAGTGATGCTTTCCCAATCAACTGATAACTACATGCTGAAACTTTCACATAAGAAAGTATATACTCTCAACTGCCCAACACTAATAAGTTTAAAGTTCTTTCTAGGAGCTAAAGGGGTTTGCAGCTCCATAGGAAGAAGTTTCTTCTGCACCATGGTAAAGGGAAAGAAAGCATATACGAATTCTAACCAAAATGAGTTGAATATTATATTGCACTACACTGATTTCCATAATGGCTGTACCCTGAAGATGAAGTTTTAAAAAATTTTTATTAGATATTTTATTTACATTTCAGATGTTTTCCCCTTACCCCATTTCTCCCCCGACCCAGCCCAGAAACCCCCTATCCTATCCCCCCTCCTCATGCTTCTATGAGGATGTTCCCTCACCTACCTCCCTCCACTCCCATCTCCCCACCCTTGAATTCCCCCACACTCAGCATCGAGCCTTCATGGGACCAAGGATCTCCTCTCCCACCTATGCCCGACAGGGTCATCCTCCCTTACGTATACAGCAGGACCCATGGGTCCCTCCCTAAGTGCTCCCAGACTGGTGGTTTAGATTCTGGCAGCTCTGGTTGGTTGGTATTGTTGCTTTCCTCATGGGGCCGAAAACTCTTTCAGCTCCTACAGTCTTCACTCTGACTCCTCCATTGGGAACCCCATGATCAGTTCAATGGCTAGCTGTCAGCATCTGCCTCTGAATATGTCAGACTCTTGCAGGCCTCTAAGGATACAGCTATATCAGGCTCCTGTCAGCATGCACGTCCTGACATCCACATCAGCGTCTACCTTTGGTGACTGAACATGGGATGGATACTCAGGTGGAATGGTGTCCAGACGGCCCTCCTTAAGTTTCTGTCCCACACTTTGTCTCCATATTTGCTCTCTTGAGTATTTTGTTACTCCTTCTAAGAAGAACAGAAGCACCCACACTTGGTCTTCCTTCATTATTTACATTTCAAATGTAATCCCCTTTCCTGGTTTCTCCTCAGCAAACCCCATAATGTAGTACTTGAGTTGTGTTCAGACTGTTGTGGACACACAAGGTGATTTCCTTAGTAATGATAAAAGAAATACTTTTGTTATGAAATCCATACAAGGGAGAGAGTGAATGGGCACATAACAGTAACACAACAAAAAGAAAACGCAAGAAACAAAATCGGACTCTGGAAAGCTCATTTCTTTTTATTTTATTCTATTTTATTTTAAATTATTATTTTTTAATCTTTTTTTTTTACAGTCCAGTCGTTATCCCCCTCCTGGTCTGCCATCCAACAGTGCCTCATCCTATTCCTCCTTCCCAGTCTCCAAAAAGATGTCCCCTGCACCTCTATCCAACCAGACCTATCCACTTCCTGGGGCCTCAAGTCTCTCAACTTAGGTACATCTTCCCTCACTGAGGCCAAACCAGGAAGTTCTCTGCTGTATACGTGTCAGTAGCCTCATGTATGCTGCTTGGTTGGTGGCTCAGTGTCTGAGAGATCTCAGGGGTCCAGGTTAGTTGAGGCTGCTGGTCCTCCTACAGGTGTGCCCACCTCTTCAGCTTCTTCGAGCCTTTCCCTATTCAACCACAGGAGTCAGCAGCTTCTGTCCATTGGTTGGGTGTATCTGCATTTGACTCTTTCAGCTGCTTGTTAGGCCTCTCTTCCCTGGGTTAAGAATATCCCAACCTCTATGTTGCTAATTAAAGATGTTCCAACCTTCAAAGAAAGATGTTGTAGATGCTCCCTTCTGTGTGAATCCTTTCCAAGGTCCAGGGTTTCTAATCTTCATATGTACCTTATTCCTTAAATATATAGCTCTAGGGTGATATTTTGAATATTACTTGATATGATTTTTACTTGTTTATTGTCCCAGCTAGAAAATTTGATATTTTTATTTCCAGTGCCTAAGATAAACTAATTGGCCTTTTTATTTGATTGTTTTTGTTTTTCTTTTTTTGTTTAATCTTTAATATTTTTTTTTACACTCCAGATTTTATTCCCCTCCTGGTCCACCCTCCGACTGTTCCACATCCCATACCTCCTCCCCATCCCTCTGTCTCCACGAGGATGTCCCCAACCCCCACTCCCAACCCACCAGACGTCTAATGTCCCTGGAGCTTCCAGTCTCTTGAGGGTAAGATGGATCTTCTCTGACTGAACCCAGACCCGGCAGTCCTTTGCTGTATGTGTGTTGGGAGCCTCATATCAGCTGGTGTATGCTGCGTGGTTGGTGGTCCAGTGTTTGAGAGATCTTGGGGGTCTAGGTTGATTGAGACTGCTGGTCCTCCTACAGGGTCACCCTCCTCCTCAGCTTCTTTGAGCTTTTCCCTAATTCAACCACAGGGGTCAGCAGTTTCTGTCCATTGGTTGGGTGCAAATATCTGTGTCTGACTCTCAGTTTTTTGTTGGGTCTTTCAGAGGGCAGTCATGATAGGCCCCTCTGTGTGAGCGCTCCATAGCCTCAAAATAGTGTCAGGCCTTGGGACCTCCCATTGAGCTGGATGTCACTTTGGGCCTGTTCCTGGACCTTCATCTCCTCAGGCTCCTCTCTATTTCCATTTCCATCTCTGCAGTTCTTTCAGATAGGGACAATTATGGGTCAGAGTTTTGAGTGTGGGATGGCAAATCCCTCCTTCACTTGGTGCCCTGTCTTTCTGCTGGAGGTAGGCTCTACAAGTTCTCTCTCCCCACTGTAGGGCATTTCATCTAAGGTCCCTCCCTTTGAGTACTGAGGGTCTCTCACCTCCCAGGTCTCTAGTATATTCTGGAGGGTCCCCCCAGCCTCTTACCTCCCGAAGTTGCCTGTTTTCATTCTCTCTGCTGGCCCTCAGGGCTTCAGTCCTTTTTTTCCACCCAATACCAGGTCATGTTCTCCCCTCCCCTCCCTTTCCCTCTCAGGTCCTTCCCTCCTTGTGACTGCTTTTTTCTCTCTCCCAAGTGGGACTGAGGCATCATCCTTAGGTTCTTCAGCTTGTTGTCATTTTTGAGTTCTGTGGACTGTATTTGGGTATTATCTACTTTCTTTTTTGTTAATATCCACTTATTAATGAGTACATACCATGCATGTCCTTTTGGATCTGAGTTACCTTACTCAGGATAATATTTTCTAGTTCCATCCATTTGCCTGCAAAACTCAGGATGCCCTTGTTCTTAATAGCTGAGTAGTATTCCATTGTGTAAACATCCCACATTTTCTGTATCCATTCTTCTGTCTTTGGACATCTGGGTTGTTTCTAGCTTCTGGCTGTCATAAACAAGGCCACTGAGAACATAGTGGAACACATGTCCCTGTGGCATAGTGGAACATCTTTTGGGTATATTCTCAAGAATGCTATTGCTAGGTCTTCAGTTACATCTATTTCCAATTTTCTGAGGACCCTCCAGATTGATATCCAGAGTGGTTGTACCAGTTTGCAATCCCACCAGCAATGAAAGAGTGTTTTTCTTTATCCACATCCTCATCAACATATTTTGTCACCTGAGATTTTGATCTTAGCCATTCTGATTGGTGTAAAGTGGGATCTCAGGGTCATTTTGATTTGCACTCTGATCACTAAGGATTTTGAACATTTCTTTAGGTGCTTCTCAGCCATTTACTTAATTTTAAAGATTACTTTTTTAAAAAAATAAAGTATCCATTTTTACTAGAAAACTTTCTGAAGGATAACCATTTTTGTCATGGAATATATCTTAATTTCAGTTTTTATTCATATGTAACAATTCAGGAATAATTTAGCTAACCTGGGAGAGATATTGACAAATTGTTACATGTAAAAATGTATTCAGTCTCTGTTCCAGTTTTTGTCCCTGTTCTTCCTTTGGACAGGAACATTTCTGGGTTAAAATACTTTGAGATGGGTGGATGGCCCCATGCCCTGACCAGGGGCTGTACCTATCTCCTGGAAGTTGTCTCCACAGGTTCTATCTTCCCCTTCTCTGTGCATTATGGCTAAAGTCAATCCTATTGGTGTCTGGGACCCTCCAGTGGCTATCCCCAGTTCTTCATGACCCCTGCTACCCACTTTTTTTCAATTTCCTGACCTCTGTATCTCTCTCACAGCTCTTCCAGTTCCTGATAGTGCTACCCTTTTTTCCTCCTCCTCCTTTCTCCCTCCCTTGTGCCCCTCTCCTTCTACTTCCTACAATCATCCTTTTCCCCACTCAATGCAGGACTGAAGCATCCACCCCCTGGTCTTCCTTCTATGCTCCATATGGTCTGTAGGTTGCATCAAGGGCAGTATGAGCTTTTATGCTAGTATCCACTTATTAGTGAGTACATACCATTTGTTTTCTTTTGCTTCTGGTTTACCTCACTCAGGATGATATTTTGTAGTTCCATCCATTTGTCTGCAAATTTCAAGGGAGATGCTGCAGCAGTGGAGTGGGAGAGTGTGGGTGGGTAGGAGAGCACTCTCATACAGGCAAAGGGAACAGGAAAGGCAAATGGGGGGTTGGTGGAGGGGGTAACCAGGAAGTGGGATATCATTTGAGATGTAAATGAATGGAATGATTAAAAATAATTTTAAAAAGGATGTTTCTATAATCAGATCCTGTCTAGAGAGAGACTAGGGATTGCTAAGGAAACATTTAGGCAAGTACAAACCTTCTATGATGACAAATATCTTCAGAGTAGAATGGTGTAACAGACTGTTGTGTGGCTAGTATTGATTCTGTCATTATGCACGTTAATATTACCGTGAAAGGATTATTTTATTACCAAATACACAAATAGTTTATGTGCTGACAATTTTTTTTTCTTTTTTTATAAGAGAAAGTAGTGCATTGAAAGACGTGGAGAATGACATCAGAGTGACCAAGTATTGCCAAATGAAATCTTGTATCTTTAAGACATAGGAGAAATGAATTTATAGAGTATAACGTGGATAAGAGGTAACTGTTATTTGGCTATGAAAAGGTAAAAGACTCCAACTGACATGTACGGCATTATTTTTATAGATATACTTGTCAATCCCTATAGTAATTATGGTGTGTATCATTGATATCTTTAGAATATATGTTAATTTCTCCATGAGTCAATTTAAAGGCTCTGTTTCATGTATGAATAACGGTGAGTGATCTTTCCAGTAAGCCATATGATCCTTACTAAATATCATAAAGGGACAGATGGATGTAGATAGATAGAGACAAAATTAGAACTTTACATGAATGAGAAATAATGATGCATATATGTACCAATGTTTTCCCTGAGAGACAGAAAGCTCTAAAGCTTAGATTTAGGTTGGAAATGGATGGAATATTATTCACTGCTTTTATTCAGTCCAGCTTCATCTCAAAGCTATCATATCTTTAGTGAGAACCAAAGTTCCTAATTTATTATTTATTTATTTAATTATTTATTTTTGCTATAAAGAATCTTACCAACCAAAGCATAGGAATAATCCATATATTCTCTTTTCAAGGTTATAGTTTTATAACAAATAGTTGCAGTTTATATGCATATAATCAGAGTATTCATTCCACTGAGCTGAAAAAATTAATAACAAGTTCAATTATCTCATTTCAATAATGTTTTTTCTTTTTTTTCTTTTCCTTTCTTTTCTTTTCTACATCTGACATTACATTTAATCTGGGAAATGGTTCAAATTTTAAGGGTTTTAATTTACATTTTTAAATGTTACAAAGAGGCTTTAAAAACTACTTACAGATGACTCATTGATTAATATCAATGCATCACAGTTTATTCTCCATCGATTGAACAAATTTGCAAAACTAATGTTTTTATGTTTCATTCAAATCGTCAAGATATTTTTAAATCATCGTCGTCGTCATCATCATCATCATCATAATGTGTGTATGTGTGTAGGAGCCCCCAGGATGGCAAATATCTAAATGTCTAGCTTTGAAACACAAAGTTGAATTGTAAAATTTTGCTTTGCTATATAAAGTACCATAAAATCTGATATTATTCAACTTTATCTAATAGCGTATTATATTGTTTCAAAACTACTTCTTTAAAACTTTTTAACATATTATTATTGTTTATGTATCGATATTTCCCAGTGTGTATGTCTGTGTTCTACACACATGTCTGGTACTCACATTGGATAGAGACAATGTTAGAACTCCTGGAAATACAGTTGCATATAATAATGAGCTGCCATATGAGTGCTAGGTATCAAATCTGGATCTTATGGAAAAATATCCAGTCCTTTCAACTACAGAGACATCACTCTAGTAGCCCTGAAACTATTCATATTTTTTCATTGTTTTTAAATTTTAGTTATTTTTCCTTTATTGAAAAAGATTTTTCACATACCTTGATTATGATTTCCCCTTCCTTTATTCCTCCCAGTTTCTTCCCTACTCTCTTCTGATCCAAATCCATCCTCTTTCTGTCTCTCATTCGAAAAAATACAGGCTTCTAAGATGTAATAATACAACAATATATGATTTGATATGATATGATGATATGATATGATATGATAAAACAAAACATTGGACGGGGATAAGACCAAGAAACACTAGGAAACCAGCCCAAGAGAAGGCACAATAATAAAAGACCCAGTGTTTTATATTCTCAAGAAACTCAATAAAATGTTAAACCGGAAGCCATAATATATCTGTACATGTTGCCTCGGACTCTGTGAGATCATGTGAGTTTTGATCGTGACGATTTAGTGAGTGTTGCTCTCTTGGTTTCCTCCACCCTCTCTGACTTTACACTCTTTCTGCCTCCTCTGATGACGGTTGAGCAAGCGCTGAACCACGAGTAGCAGAATGTCATGAAGAGTCATTTTATTGCTACATCGTTTTTTAGAACACTATTTTTCTGTTTACACTAAGTAACAGGATTATTTGGTCTCAGAATCTTGATCACCTCGGCTTTGTCATGTATAGGCTCCATCTCATAGAGTAAGCCTTAAGCCAAATCTGATATTGGTAGGTTACACCTACAAACTTTCTGTTCTCATTGGAATACCATATCCTCCACACAGGATACCTCTGTCAATCAAAAGGTTTGTATCTGGTTTGGTCTTTATATTTCTCTTTTGGTAGCATGCAGAGTACCTTCCGGTACCAAAGACATTAGAATGTAGATCTAAATGCTCTATGTAGATATCTCCATATCTCCACAGTCAACGCGTTGTATAGATGCCATCTTCAGCAATGGGGCTTGGCTGTCAGTTTGTGAAGACAAACTCACAGACACAGCAACAATCTGGGATACTTGGGAGTTCCTATGGGATAGATCCCTTGGGACTATGACTCAATTAAAGGTAACCCAATCCACAAACTCGACACTTTATTTGGTGATGGTGGATGGCCAATTGTGATTCTGTCTCTCCCATTTTTTTTTGGCAATTTAATTTTTTTCTATTTCCATCCATTTAAATGCAAATTTCAAGACTTCATTCTTTAAATTAAACAGCCAAGAAATAATTCATTGTGTAAATGTACCACATTTTCTTAATCCATCATTCTCTTGAAGGACATCTTAATTGTTTACAGTTTCTGGCTATCATCAATAGAGTGTGTCATAAGTGTCTCAGTGGTAGGATTAACTGTTCTTTGGGTATATGCCCAAAAGTGATATAGCTGGATCTTGAGGTACATTGATTTTCACAGTGACAGTACAAATTTGAACTCTCACATTATCCTTGCCAGCATGAGCTTGTTTTATTGATTTTAGTTATGCTGACAGATATAAGTTGAAATCTCAAAGTAGCTTTGATTTACATTTCCCTGATGAATAAGGATACTGAATATTTCTTTAAGTGTTTTTTAACCATTTGAAATCTCTGTTTAGATTTGTAACCCATTTTTTAAAATTGGGTTACTTGTTTTATTGACATTTAGGTTTTATTTAAAAGAAATATATTTCTGATATTAGCCCTCTATCAAATGTATAGTTGGTAAAAGTCCTTTTCCATTTTGTAGGCTGTCACTTTGTTTGAATGACAGTGTCCTTTGTCATGCAGATACTTCTCAGTTTTATGAGGTCCCTTTCATTATATGTTGGTCTTAGATCCTGTGCAAATGGCGCTCTGATCCTTTGCTAGAAAAATACAGAAGAGCTTTGATGTATTTCCCTAAATATTTGATTCTGTCTAGTTACTTATTATCTTAGATATAATGAGAAAATAGTTTTTATTTCTTTCTCTTATTGAAATATTAGTCCCATGGACTCTTCATGAATGGAAAAAAAAAAAAAGAGCTCAGAGCAACTCACAGTATGTTTGAACCCAAATTCCCAATTCTCTTTGTTCTCTATCTTGGCTGTTTCTTCAATACATAATAAATATACAGTCTTCCCGTACAACATTCTTTTATTTTCTAAAGCAAAATTGACATAAAATACAATCCATATAAACTTCTGAAAATTATTCCATTATTCTACCTTCCTGTAAAAAAATGTAGACTTTTTAGAGTAAAATTCAGAGCTGGATATTTATCTGAATTTGATATCATTTAAAGTACATGGTTAATCAATATGCTCTTTGAATAATAAAATAAAAATTTATATGGCTCAGATTCCCCAGTTGATATTAGTACAACTGAATGTACCAACTCCACCATAATTTCTATAAAAAGATAAATGCATTTTGTCATGGACAAATAATCTCCATGCCAACTCTAAACTCTAGGTGCTGGAACAAGTTATTTTGCTCTCCCTCCAGCTCACCCACCCCAGCATCTGCCACATTTCGTTATGCCAGACACAGGGCATGATTAGGAGCTGGAAAGTCACAACCTGCTAACACTTTCTCACTAGAGGAAAAAACAGTGAATCAAAAGCCCGAATGCAGTAATCCCAAAACAATAAAAATGTGCCTTCTTTCCTAAAGCTAAATTCAAGTAAACATAGTCCATCTACATATACAATGCAGTTGTCAGTGTGATACACTAATCAAACAGTTCAGGAACAGAAAGGACGTAATCCATAATCAATTGCCTCCTACTTCACTGTATTCAGAAAATAGCAAAATAGTTGATTCATTATTCTTATAGACATGCATTCAATTGTCCACGTTTCACCATTTATACTGATGAATATATTAGCCATTCTTGAAGTAAACTTACATTTTTCTTTTTATTTCCTCTAAAATCAACTCCAGGAGAAAGGATTTTCTTAAACAAATCAAACATAAAACTTTCTTACTTTAGAGAAAATAACTGAGAAAAAAATTGCAAAGATAATATACAGTTTGCATGTCTGTATGTCTGTCCGTATCCAGCTGCCTCATTTTTAGCATCATCCAGTTGACCACATATTTGTCCCAGTCCCTAAGCCAGGATCACGACGGCACTATCAGCTAAGATTACACTTCTATTCATATTTCATTTTTTCCTACTATTATATTTTCTGTTTGCCAGGACAATACACATACTCACCTTAACGGCTGGTTCTCATTACCTATGGCGTTTCTCTGACTTGTTTTATTTAGGCCTTGATCCTGTAGATGATGTAAGCAAGCATCTTTGCGTATGAAGGGGGGCATGTTGCACTTCACTGATGGTGCTCACTTTGATTTCCTCTCAAAGGGGTGCTTGTTGAGTTTCTCCTTTCTTTTTCATCCCCATTTTCTGAGCTTATTCTGAAGAATGTCACTATGTTTATCATGCTTAACTATGTATCACCTGTGCTTAAGAAACTTGGGGTTTGACTTTATAAACCTTTGAGTAAGACTATCTCCACAAATCCTTTTGAATTATGCAAATATTTTGAGATTTGTATGTTCTCTGTATTCATTACATAGTTGGTAATTTACATCAGGATAGACTTATGGACATTTATTTTATACCATGATTCACAATACAGTAATATTTTATTTCTTTTGCTGCTCCATGTGTTCTTATTTTGATCACTGAGAGGTGACATACATGTGTGTGTATGTACATATATATGAATATATATATATATGAATTCATTATTCTTATAGACATGTATGCATTTGTCTATGTTTCACCATTTATGCTGATGAATATATTAGCCATTCTTGAAGGAAACTATCTCTCTATCTATCTATCTGTCCGTCTGTCTGTCTGTCTGACATAGGTTATGCATGCTTAAACATGCTAAACATAGTAAAAGTATATATATATATATATATATACACACACATATATGTCAACTATGTGTTTATATATGTGTTTATATATGTGTGAGTGTGTTTCTGCTTGTACATATGCTGTGTGTATGCGATTTATTATTCCTGTTTCCTGTCTTCGCAGCATGTTCTTCCAGAAACTGGAAGAAGATATTTATCCTCCAATAACATAATTTCCTACCTCTTTCCTAGAATAGGCTATTTATCATCAGAGTCTTCTTTCCTTTTGTTGGAGAAGAGCATTAGAGGGCACAATCTGGGCTCTAAGTGTCAAAATACAGACTGCACCTGGCAAAGCTGGACAACAAAGGCAGTTGCAGGAAGGAGGAGTAACCAGAATTCAAGCTGAGCTTATTTCCCTAAGACAAAGGGCTGGGAGGTTTTGAACACAGGGAAGCAGATATTAGGCCACCATGCTACTTGTCTTTATGCAAAAGGAAAGTTTGCTCACATTCACAGAAATTGTTCTGTTTCTAATTTGGGACTGAGTGCTGCACAGGTTACAAGACTTGCCCTTCCCCTGAGATTGAGAACAGTGCCCTGCTTTCCTGAAGACTATCTTTTAAAAGTACGCCACTTGGATCCTCAGGAAAGATATTACTGAGATATGATGCTCTTCAGAGTCCTTCCAAAAGGCATATCTAAAAGTAAAACTCTCAGGAAATCTCTACTGTCAGAAAAAAAAATCAGTCTAAAGTTTGAATCATCTGAAAGGGAACAAAGGCCACTGTGGTTTACTTGTTTTGTCTTCTGGATCCCTTACTCTTCACCTTTCTCAGCTGGCAGAGCCAGTAAATGTATTTGTATTCTTAAATCTTGTGTTTATCTATTTTTCTATCATCTGTATATAATCCATCATTTGTCTATCATCTATCTTCCCACAAAACTATCATTATATTTGTTGTGTGTTTTGTTTTAAGATATTACTGAAGACTCCCTGGATTGAAAGGAACCAAAATATAATCTTTCACAATCTGGTCCTATAAGATAAGAAATTCTATATTCAAGTTTTAATAGAGCTTCTTACTCTTCAATAGCATACCTTAGAATGTAACATGTAACTCTCCAAAACCCCATTAGTACCAGGTACTCCTTTCTATTGTCTACAATGTCTTTGTTTCTGTGTTTGTATTAGGAATTCCTCTGCCTCAGTACCTATTACCTTGGCTCTGTGTTAAAAAGAAAAAAAAAGAAAAAGAAGAAAAAGAAAGAAAGAAAGAAAGAAAGAAAGAAAGAAAGAAAGAAGGAAGGAAGGAAGAAAGAAAGAGAGAAAGAAAGAAAGAAAGATTTCATGATTACATGAAGGCTTTTTCAAGTATATTAGAAAAGACCTCACTAAAGATTATTAACCTATTTTTAAAAAACAAAAAAAACAAAACAAAACAAAAAACACCCAACTGTTGCTTTATAAAATCATGTTTCTGGGAATAAAACAGACACAACCTTTAGAATGTCATCCATGACCCCATCTTAGCATAATTCACTATTAAAAAACATACATGCACACTGGCTGATTTAGCCTCAATGCTGTAGCATATTGACTATTATAGGTTTTTATATTATCTTGCCCACTCTTAACCATTCAGTGCAAAACTGGGCTATGAGTACCATCCATTACTTAGTTTCCATGTTAAATCTCCTTACCTTGGTATAGGGATTTGAGAATTGCACTTAACTGTGAAGGAAGTCAACTTCTTATGCAGCTTAATCAAAAGGGCAAAAAAGGTTTAATTTCAATCACAACCATGCTAAGTATAAAATAACAATTACAGTTTTTCTTGTTCGGTGCTTTAAACATATCATAGATTAACATAAATGGGGAACCATTTGTCCAGTAGTAAAAGAATAATGCTTGCGATTGTGCTTTGTTTTTCTACAAAATTTAAATAAGTCTTTCCCCAATTATTTCAGACACTACAAGCATTGCATAGGAAACTACCCAAACTGATTTATTTCATTGCACGTTTCTTTGTGGCATGTTTGACTTTTCAATGACCTTAGCTTTTCCAATACTGAAGACAGGTCCTCTCATGGGAACATCTCCTGAAAATATTAATTTTACATAAAATCATCTTGCATTGGTATGGGCAGGTGTTGAGGAGGAGCACATGGGCAGGACTGTCAAATTTGAATATGCCACAATTTTGTACAGCTGAATTCATTTGAATAGAACTCATTTTGAAAAAAATAAAGAGAAAGGAACTGCCTGCCAATATACTGCTTGTAACAGCAGAAAGTGAAAGTGGAAATAACCCAACATTCTGTGTAAGTGTATAAATAAATGATTCTATTCTTATATCAGAAGCCTGCTTAGCAACAGATATCAGCACTGATACACTGCAAAGGTTCAATGGTAAGTTAAAAGAGGAAGTTATTTATATATATTTCAAACCAGAATGATACCTTATGTTGCCCAGGAGTATGTGCATATGTAAAGAATATACAATAATTTTCATGAGAATAATACAACTCAAACTCAATATAGTGGCTATTCTTGGGAACAGAAATGAAAAGTGCAAGTTTGTGACACATTTGTTCCTATGACAGATTTAAAAATAAATATAATAATATGAGCTATTTCTTCAAAGCTCACTTTAGTCACACATGTGTTTCAATTTACATATTTTCTGTAGTTTTATTCTCTAAAATGAATCAGTGTTATTCAAAATTCTATGTTAATGATTTGATTATAAACAATTATGTGAATCTTTATTTTGAATATGTGGTATGCTTATCATTTAATGACTCATTTGGATCTATGAAGTCTGTATTTAAACTATTTTTGAAGTTCTAGTTTAATAGCTATATGTATTTAAAGTAAATAATAAATTCTTCCTGTCCTAAAATCACTTATTTTCCTGGAACACAGATCTGTCTTCTATTGTATTGTTAATATAAACTTTTATTATTTACTGGCTTGACAAAGCATAGCCACATTTGAGAGCTATATCAATAGTAGCCCTCATTGAACTGTATAGAATATAGGCATCACTGCACAAATTGTCAATGTTTGTTGAAATAATAGGTTATATCACATTTGTAAATTTGGTAGAGGATAATATAAAAATAGTTTTGTAAATTATTAGTTTTATTATGGGTACAATTATTTTGAACTGTGAGGTGCATATGTGCTCAAGTTCATGGGCACACATGCACATGCTTTTGTATACATGTGTATATCTAAGATTGAATTAGAGAGCCTTTTTTCCCATTGTTTACTAGGGCAGGGTCACATATTGAACCTGAAGCACAATAGTAATCAATCAATCTAGCTAGCCAACTAAACCAGGATATCCTGTTTTCACTATCTAACTCTGATTACAGGTTGACCAAGATACCTGACATTTATGTGGACGTTGAGGATCTGAACGCTGCTTCTCATCTTACATGCAGTAAATGAGTTGACCACTGACTCATCTTATTAGTCCAATACTTTCTAGTATTAATGGCTGTATCCTATGAAATCACTTTTAACCTCTTTTCATATATATATATATATATATATATATATATATATATATATAATTTATTTTTTTCAAACTGTAATTTATACTCATTCACATTCACACAGGGGTTATAAACACAGAAAGGCAGGACGTGGGGAAGGGTTTGACACTGGAGCATGGGTGTGCAGGGGGAGTACAGATATCTTTCAGAACAGGGTATCGGCTGGGTAAAGGTTCAGGGGACAGGTCACTATGACTCTGCCTATGATTCACTTGTCCTTATCTAAGTTGGTATTATCTGCCAAGGCTACCTATTTGCAAGGTCTATGACTCCTCAGGCTGGTAAATTGTCACAAACGCTGCCTGTTTACAATAGCTTTTAGCCATCTGTTTCAGTGTTTATCCACAGAGACCCAAGACTTGGTGTTAGTATACATGTATGACAGTCCTATTGATGATTTTAGGGCTATGACTGATTGTAGGCCTTCAGTTTATCCTCTTTTCATATTCAGGAACTTCAAAAGATTATTTTGCCACTTGTATGGCTTGTGATTCTGTGCTTGTAGTACATGCCTTTGCTTACTTGTTGACTGATGATGTGCTTCCATAGATGACGTATGCATTAGCAAGAAGTTTCGAATCTATCTGCAACAGATAATGAACACTCGAGGCATCTGCTGGTTCACTTCTATTCCATCCTCCTGCCTTCTCTTCTCCCTTTACTTCTCTTCCTCTTCTCTTCTTGTCTCTCTCTTTGCCTCAAACCCCTGTCTTCATGACCTCCATTCATCCTTTCTTCTCAATTTCTTCTTTCCATATTTCTCTCTATTCTCCCCCCCAGAACCCATATCATACTAATTCATCTTATTAAACCAATTTTTATGAAGGCTAAATTTGAGGGATTCCAATCAGAAGATTCAATGGATAGGAACTGAAGTTACTGAGATTAAGTTGTGGTAATAAAACAGTTTGAGCAACTGAGTCTAATATCCATAAAATCCAGACAAGTGATATAAACTTATATCAAAAAGCATACATCAAAGAAAGTATAGTAACATTTCAGAGTGAAATTGTGTATATTACTGAGTGACTTATCAATATATACCCAGTAGATGATTCTTTTATAATTTCAGTGTTAATTTACTACCAATTGAAGCATTAAAGAATATTGTATTTTACACCAAATTCATACACCTATTCTATATCAGCTTCCCTTATATTTCAGAGTAAATAACAATTACTTGAAAGGGTTATTAAAACACAAATTTCTGTGCCCTATTCTGTAGATACTGATTCATTTGGGCTTGAGTGTGGCATATAAATTTTATGATCAAAATTTCTCTTATACTTATGTTAATACTAGTTGTGGAAATGCAATTGGTTTTCTGTTACCCCATTAACTATTTCTCCATGGCCTTTGATGGCTTTTCTTCTCTGGAATTTATAATGGTGAAATACCACAAAGCCAAACTTTGGTGATTGGTGATCTTATCAGATATCACAAAATCTGATGTATTCGAAACCATTTTCTCCAGCCCCCATGGGCTGTCTACTATTTTAGACGTATTTACAGATGTCCATCTAACATTTTCTCTTTTTTGTCAATAATTAAATTCTCATATTTAATATTCTAACACAGAAACCTTAAATCTTCTAACCTTTTTCATCTCTGTCTGAACCTCAAACTCCAGCAGATGATTTTTGTTTTGGGAACAAGAAGGAATCATTTAGAGAATCTTCTCTCACATTTCCCGTTGTCTACTTCTGCTCCATTAAACCTTTTCAAGACATTTTACCAAATTTTAGTGTAGTAAATAAAAATAGTACTTAGTCCTGTGCATATTAATAGAAGATGCAAAAGGTACATAAAAATGATAAGTCCTTTCTCTAGAGGATAGGACAAGAAAGAATCCAAGAACATACAGTGGGGAGCTTTACAAGGGAGGGAGAACTTGGTGGTATGATGGACCCCATCTATTTAATTTAGTACCTCAACGGTTTGTTCTCTATTATCTTCCCTTACATCTCCGATTTCTTTCTTGTTTCTGATAGTTTATGAGTAGCCAGCGCATGGTATAAAGCCTTGGGAAAAGTCAAGTCAAATGTTTAAAATTCATACGCTACACCATTTCCCAGCAAAGAATTTTTTTAAAACCACATATCACATGAAATAATTATCATCTGTTTCCTGGTTCCTGCAGAAATATTTCGGTTTAAATTGTTCTTTTTCTCTCATCAAACATTTACAAATTTAAATTCTTTATTTAACGTACTTGCTGCGCATTTAAAAATAATCCTTTACTGTTTTCTCTCTAGTCAGGCATTAAGGTTATACGGCATATTGTGCCTAATAAAATAGAACTTGTAAAAATACAAGCTAGCCGGTGACTAAAAGGAAGCATAGTGTTTAAAATTGTCTTGCTTTCTCAGCAGTTATGATCTATTTGAAATATAGCCTCTTACCTAACTTTGTTAAACTTTACCATAGTCTCCTTCAAGCTTCCTCTTCATAGCAGAAGAGCTTTTCTAAAAGTGAAGTTAAGAAGCAGAACGAATAAGTCTATCATTCAAAGCACTGGTTGTTTTTCCAGAAGACTCAATTTTGGCTTTCATCACTTCTGTCAGGTTATTCATAACCCCTATAACTCCAGCTCCAAAGATTCCCATGACCCTTGTTTCTTGCACTCATGTGTCCACACTCACATAGAGCCACATATCTACAAGTAATGGAAAATAATACACATACATTTAAAAAATAAAAGTGAAGGTATTTGTTCCCCAACCTCAACATAGATAAACACATACATATGAAGCTTCCTTAAAGACACTTTAGAAGTTGGATGAAGGCATTTTATTTACTCTGGGTTTCAGGTAGGAAACTATGAATTGTCCATAGGCCACATCTGAAAAAAGTTCATTGATATTTTTAGTATGACAGTTGAATGGTTGTAATGATTATTTGTAAGGCAGAGTAACACTCAAAGATTTTAAATGTATAGTATCCCATGATAGTAAATATTAGTAAGCATGGTAAGGTTTACAAGTTATGAGTGTACTCCCCATCATAGAGGCAGGGTTGGGAGGAGGGGATGGGGGCTTGTGGAGGGAAAACTTGGCAGGGGGATAACATTTGAAATGTAAATAAATAAAATAACCAATAAAAATTTAAAAAGTTTACAAATTACTCTGAGCAAGTGATTAACGGTCTGTTTACTGTGTAGGGCAGGTGCCATGTCTGTTCATGCTTCATGTTAATTTTCTTTTAATCTTATATAGAAGTGCATAATAGTTGTCAGTGGTGTTGTGATTACTGATCAAATTTATGAGCTTTTGTAATTAAGTCATATAATATATTCTTCACATAATGATATACTGACTGCTTTTAGAATGTTCATATTTTTCACTAAAGCCTTCAACTTGCTACTGTACTTCCAGGTCCATAACCCAGAGCCTCTATGTGTTTGTTCAACCCAGCACAGGAGAATGTGTTGGCTAGTCTTTGTAGGAGCCTCTGTGAAAGAACAGTCTCTAGCTCTTATTATCTGGGAGAAAGAAGCTACAATGGCTACTCTTCGTACATAATGATCAATTACTCATATATAGATCCTTAATGAGAAACATCAGGCTGCTTCTAGTTCTAATAAAAGCACAATTCATAAAATATCACACGTACATTGATTTTCAAAATAGAGGTTTATTTTCTGCAACAAATGTAATAGAATGTAGTACATTTTCTCCTTTCTCTTCTTGATTTTCATTCGTCCTGGGCTGGAATCCTTTTTCTGCTTTATGGCTTACAGAAAGGTGTCCGTCGTGCCACTTCGGCTCACTGATCCATCAATCAAAGGTTTTGACCCACATTCTGATGGATTGTTCTGTTCTCTGCCACTGCCATACTGAGCAACTTTCCAGAAATCACAAAGTATAAACATTGTTTTGAATTACTCTTCCATTATTCCTAAGCTGTGGGTTTCTTTTAGAAGCCTGATAACTGTTTTAAATCATTGTCATATAAAATCACATTTAAACGATTAAGATTCTAATTCTAAATATCTTGTGATTTCATAGGGTACTGCCTTCTCTTTTAAAATGCTTATTTAGTTAGTTTGTGTGTGTGTGTGTGTGTGTGTGTGTGTGTGTGTGTTTCACAAATGAGCACAGGACATTGCATTTTCCAGAGCTGTACTAGAGGCAGTTGTCAGAATCCTGACATGGCTGCTGGGGATTGAACTTAGGTCCTCTGAATGGACAGCAAATACTTTTAACTACTGAGCTTTTTCCTCTGCTTTGCCCAGCTTCTTTTAAATTTGCATACTATTTCAGGTGCCAATTATAGAGGTTAACGTTGCATTTATTAATGTTCTGAATATCTCCCCATCAAAGCTCTGTTGAATCCAGTGACAGTGGCAGATTTGTATGTAAAGCATGAAATCGTTAATACATGCATATTTGGCATGTCAGAAAGTCTCCATTACCACCATCATTTAGACTCCAGTGTCTCAAAAAGATCACACACAAGGCAGAAGGACCAGGTGGTTTTTCTGCATCCTAAAAATCCTATATAGCTAGCCACTGAAATTCAAATTTCATCTGCGTTACACCAGTCTATAATTCTTATTTCGCTGTTAATTTTTAATTGTGTAATGGTGAAGCTAGTGAAATCAAAGGTTCAGTTGGACTTGACTATTGGGCTGGAGAGGCCTAATCATCTACAACAGAGTCACAGTTTCTAAGGGCTTTCCACTGACCAACAATATGGAATCGTATTTTTTGTAACTAGTGTAAACTTACATAACTAAAATAACCCTGCTCTGTAGGTCTCCCTATCTCTCTATCTCTTTTGTTTATTAATGAATAGAAAGCTGTATTTCCTTTTTTTTTTTTTTTTCGAGACAGGGTTTCTCTGTGTAGCCCTGGCTGTCCTGGAACTCACTCTGTAGAGCAGGCTGGCCTCGAACTCAGAAATCCGCCGCCTCTGCCTCTCAAGTGCTGGGATTAAAGGCGTGCGCCACCACTGCCCGGCCGAAAGCTGTATTTCCTATGGAAAATTATTCTGTGATGGGAGCCCATTGGCTTGGGTTCTATCTTATTATTTTAAAACTTTACCCTTTTCTCCCCATCTCTAGTCATAAAAGAAATAACATATGTATTAGACACTATTTCCAGATTATGAGATATGAAATGAAAATGATACCTTTAATTTTTAAAAAGCATGAAAATTAAAATAAAAAATATTACTTCAGATGCTAAAAAGTTAAATAACTGACTCTAAATAAATAATCTCACATAGATATGAAACTTTTGATTGGCAAAATGAATTATCATGACTTCTGCTTTATGTCTATGCAGTAAATCTATTTTATATAAAGCAATGTGTTCTAGTTTGGTGTAGAGTGTTATAAACACAATTTTCATTTAAGTTGACAGTTGACTCTCTTCTAGGACACTGGCTATGCTAGTCTATGTTTTTCTTGGTTCCTGACAGAAATTACCAGTGCTAAAAGAAAGTATTTATATAAACAGAGGTACAAATTAAGATATTTTATCTGGATTTGAATTTTCCTAATATTAGGACCATAGTTTCAACATGTTAAATTTGTTTATTGAAACTTAAAACAATGTTTCCATAGTAGCTAACATGAGATATATTTTATAATCATTGGCTAACACATAGCTGTGTGTATTCAATGACACTTTATATATAAAACATAATTTCATATTCATAGTGTTGATTCTGCTTGTGGATGAGCTTGTAGCCCCATGAGTCTGAACAAATACAAGCTATTTATTATATATATTATAATTATTCTTACTTTCCCATGAAAATACTTTTAATGACACCTTTTGTAGCATCAGTTTCTGGTGCTTGTCTTATTTCTTGGGTTACTCATTTCATTATATACTAACTGATGAATTTAACTGTATTTTGTGATTATAGATAATTAGAAAGCTTACACTTAAATCAGTTCCTGCTCAAGATTTCCACAGATTTCATATTCTTTCTCACTCTCCAGAGTCTTTCTATTTCCCCTTATACCTAGAAGTGCTATTTCCATTAAGAAATAAGCCTGCTTATATGGAGGAAATAAAGAGAAAGGGAAATGATATGATTATATATTATATTATATTATATTATATTATATTATATTAAGAAATCAGCCTACTTCAAAAATACTGTGGTTATAGTATGGTACTCACACTAGTTCTGATGTAGCTGAAATAATGGCAAATTCTATTCTGTAAGTGTCTTATGCCCTTCGCTGTCATTTTATTGAAACTTTGAATTGCTGCTATCCATTCCATTGTGTTTTTATTTCTTTGTTTAAATGTGTGTACATGCCTATGGACTCAAAGATGCCAGAATATATATGCACAATTCACAGGGAAAACTTTGTGTAGTTAGTGCCAATGTTGGGATGTTTTAAAGATAAGGTCTCAATTGTTTCCACACTGCATAGTACAGAATAGGAGATCATTGAGATTCATGCCAGTTCTCCTGACTGTGTCTACTCCCAACTTACCAAACTTACAGGAACAACTACTGCATGTGGCTTTTTATATGCTTGGGGGGGGTGATACTTAGGTGATTTCTAGGCTTGTTCAGCAAAGGTTTTCATCAGCAGAGCCATTTTCATGGCTTACTATCTAAATTATTATTCATATCTTTCACTTGAGCTCTTTCCTTCATGAGGAGCATCCATTGTGTATTCTCTTTCTACAGATAAGGTTACTAAACAGTTTGCTAAGTTGGTTGGTTGGTAGCATTGTCTTATTCACTCAAAAAAGCATGCTAATTTTGAGCTAAGAACTCAGTTCCTAGTTATTCTAGGAACTGGGAATTTGATATAATGAAAACAAATACAAAGATTCATTCATAAAACCTTACAGCTAGAAGGTTATTAGTAATTATGAAAAGTCATAGTCTTACCTCTTAAATTATTACAACAAAATAGCATCAGGACCTCAAACTTAATTTCAATGAATTTTGATAAACGTCCCAAACATCACCTCCTCTAAAGCCATTATACTAGGGAGGGGTATCCCATGACATGAACTGGGGGAGGGGAGGGCAAACAAAATTTGGATCTATTGCAAATATATGACTAATCATATAGTGTGTCTGTTGATCAAATACTTAAAAATGACGAAGCTGAGAATGGTAGGAACACAGGGGAGATGTCTCAGGGGAGATGGCACTATTTGGATAACAACTCTAGAAAAGAGGGTAGTAATTCAAGGATATCAGTTTGGGTTTAATTAGAGGTGTGACTATTGTGGAAGTTGTCAAGATGAACTTAGTCGAAATCTTAAAAGACATAGAGCATGGAAGAAAATATAAATGGAAACTGTTCAAAGAATTTTATTCTAAAGAGAGGCAAAAAATGGGCCATTAGAGGATGATAAGAAAAGAGAACTATTTCTGCATGCTCCCTGGTTGGACGCCCAGGCTCAGTGAGCACCCGTGGTCCTAGATGAGTCAACTCTTTGGGTCTTCTTGTGGTGGTCTTGACCTCTCTGGCTCCTCACTTCTATCTCCCACTCTTCCACAACATTACTTGAGCTCAGACATTTGTTTGACTGTGGGTCTCTGCATTAGGAAAGTAAATAGACAACACAATAGAAATTGCATAAGGATAAAGCAAAAATAATGATGCACCAGAGTCCAGATCCTACTCTCCTGATATGTTCCTAGTCCTTTATTATGCAGTGCTCAAACCTATTAAGATAAGGAATCAGTTAGTTATCATTCTTACAAATAAAGTAAATGACAGTATACAAAACAAAATTGCCAAAGTATTTAAATTTTATGGTTGTCATAAATTTAACAGTCTTACTTAATTCCTCACAAATTTATAGAATTTCAAATCCATTTTGGTGTTATCAAACAATCTCAGTTCATTTCCAGGCCAATTTCATTGTTAAATGAAGGGTAATTTGCTTTAACATGTTTCACCCCACAGTGCACAGGTAAGATTTGCTGTGGTAATTCTGAGTTCTGAGTAGCTATGAGAATAGGTGTTGATCACAGACAAACTAAAACTTCCCAGAACTACTTTAAGTTTAGGCAACAGATGTCATTGAGAAATATCATTAAGAATTTTTTTAAAAGTTAAATGATTTTAAAGTATAGAATATTTTATCTTTGCTAGTTAATATCAAAGCTAATATTAATAATCTTCTTTTCCCAAGATCACAGAGTGACCCTAGCATGAAAAACTGTCAGTTCAGTCTTTTGACATCTTATTAATAAAGAGTTGAAAAATCAAAATTTTTCTTTATAACAGGTTCTAGCGATGCATTGCAAATGAAGCTTTAGACATGATAGCAGTTAGAACATCCTGCTACATTAACAGGACCCCAACTGATTTTGACTGTTAATCATGTGGAGATCTTCTATAATTCTAGTCCAGAAATGAGATATGATTCAGCAGTAGATTGTTCAGCTATAAAATAGTATAAAATGCACTTTTTTTTTCTGTTTCTCAGCTCTGCCCTCTCCAATGTCATCTACAAAGAGAAAAAAAAATCACGGACACAAGCTAGTTTCTTTTAAAAGAAGGCCACTGTTTCTTTATTTGCATCTAACAATTGAAAGAGTCTTTTCTGTTTCATATATTACAAATAAAAATCACTGGGGCAAATTCTGCAGATCAAAGTATGACATCAAGAAAATAAAATATATCTCAAGCCAAGAAACAATTCTTTGAAGTTAGAATAATAATTAGAGACTCAGATTAGCTATGACAGTGGTAGAGTAATTGTCCAATCTAATCTACTAATATTTTGATGAGACAAAGTAGCAACGGTACCAAATAATGAGACTTAAATTTCTTGAGAGTTTTCTGATGTTATTACTTAATATCTTTCAATCAGTTCATTAGGGGGAAATATGCAAAAATTTTGTTGTGTTTATTTGCTACAACCTGCAACAAAATATTCACAAATGTACTAAACTTTACAAATGAGACATGGTAATACCCTCAAGGAGGTCACAAAATTTCATTAAAGACATAAACAAGCAATGGTTATATCACATCAGTTGTGGTACCCAAGTAGGAACACAGCCTAGAGGAACATGTGAAGAAGTTCTTCATTGACTTCATAGTACTGATAAATGGTTATAAAATCAATATATAAATGTAATACACAGTATCTCATGTTTTACTTATTTTGGAATCCCTGCATACAGTTTAGTTGGATATTTGACCTAAGACTTTCAAGTGGATAATCAAGATTTCACCCTGACCTGAGCAAAGTATAATATCTATTCCACCCAGAGAAAATATAGTTTCTAGCTCACCAGTGATTGACAGAAATTAAGTTCTTACAAGCACAGTACTGAGCATCCCAGTCCATAGCAGATATCTTTATTTCAAGTTTAAGAAGAAAGTATTTTCACCTCAAGGGACTTCACAAAACCTTTTAGGTTTTGCTATTTGAAGTTCTTCATCTAATTTAGTTAACCAGGATAACATTCTCTTTTGATTAACTTAAAAATCAACTGATTAAAAGTTTAATGCATATGGAAAATTTATTCTTATTTTACTGTCAATTCTTTGATCTAAGCAAATAAAGGTGCTGTCTAGATGAATAGGTACATGAAAACCAAATATCAGAGAGGAAAAAGGTCAGGGCCATTACCTTCATCCTAAGATGTATTCACCAGAAGAGACTGAAGAACAGTAAAAAGGATAGGAGAGTTTTAAAGAGTTTAATCTTTCTGGATAAGGTAAAAAAAAAAACACCATCAATTTATAAATTTAGACATTTGGAAAAACTAGATATTTTTCTCTTGCACATTTGGTCCCATCATTTAGGAATGAAAAAATTCGGAGTCTAGAGAATAGCAGCGTATCCAACAAGAGATGGACAAGGCCTTTCAGAACATTTTTTGGGGGATTCACTAAGAAACATATTTTTGCTTTACTTATTTATATTAATTTTTATTGGTTATTTTGTTTATTTACATTTCAAATGTTATCCTCCTTCCTGATTCCTGGTTTCCCCTTTCCTTCCCCTTTCCTGGTTTCCTCTCCTAGAACTCCCCATCCCACCATCCCCCTACCTCCATGGAGGGTGCTCTCCCACTTACATGCCCATTCCTGCCTCACTATTCTGGCATTACCCTACATTGGGGCATCAAGCCTTCACAGTACCAAGGGGCTTGATGCCAGGCAAGGCCATCCTCTGCTGCATATGCAGCTGGAGCCATGGGTCCCTCTCCATATATATTCCTTGGTTAGTGGTTTAGTCCCTGGGAACTCTGGGGGATCTGTTTGGTTGATATTATTGTTCTCCCTATGAGGTTGCGAACTCCTTCACCTCCTTTAGTCCTTCCCCTAACTTCTCCATTGGAGTCCCCGTGGTCAATCCGATGGTTGGCTGCGAGCTCCAACCTCTATATTTGTCAGCCTCTGGCAGTACCTCTCAGGAGACAGCTATATCAGGCTACAGTCAGCATGTACTTCTTGGCATCAGCAATAATGTCTGGGTTTGGTGTCTGTATATGGGATAAATCCCCAGGTGGGGCAGTCTCTGGATGGACTTTCCTTCAGTCTCTGCTCCCTGTATTTCCTTTATATAGGAGCAATTCTAAGTTTAGGACTTTTTAGGTCACCTACGTCATTCATGATAGTTGCTCTCTACTGACCTAGATAACAGTGAAGCTTGATTTCCAATTGCAGGAGGACACAGGCTACTTTGATTATTGTGCTTGATTACTGAACTTCAGAAATATATGCCGTTTTTGTAGGTATTGAGGGCTGACCATTTAATATTGCATAACCAATGGATCTGATTTTCCCTAGTGGCAAGTATTTCTCCCACTCTCAGTATTCCATAGTTGTCTGCAATTCTTTGTGGAGCTGAGGTTTCATGAATTTACTCCTTCTACATTAGCATGTCTATTGGCATAGTCCTTGTTCTGGTCATGTGTAGGTACCTATGTTGGCAAGACATTATGAGTCTAGCTTCTCTAATATTTCTAGGATTCACAACCTCAAATCAAATTCCTGTTCCTCTGACTATTCAAATATTTCAGTCTCCTCACAATGATCCTTGAGCCTTAGGTACAGGAATATTGTGGCAGCATTATTTGTGACCAAGATGCCATATTGTCTCTTGTTCTCTTCATTTGGATCAGTTATAATTCTCTATAAGTTTCTGTGTTGCAAAGAGGAGTCTCTTTAATTGTGGGCAGGAAATACCCTTATCTGTGGATATAAGGATAATACTTAGAATGTAGCCAAGGAGTTTATTGTCTTCATAATGTAGTGACTGAAGGTTCTCTTTCAAGATCCATGGTTTCGCTAGCCCTACATAGTTGGTCAAGTTTACAATAGCAGACGTGATTCCCTTCTTGTTCATGAAAGCAACTTTAGTCTGCATGTGGTTTACAATTTGAACTTTTTTTCTAGAATTTTCATTTGTTTATTTCAACATCAAACTATTTTAGATGTATTCTGATGCCTGTACATCATCAGAGTAGAACTTTGAGTTGTCAGACTTCTCTTCTATCCTTTGTGCTTCAGGTTTATGGTTATCATCTATTTCCTCTTCCTCTAACTTTAACCTCACATGATCACCCTCTTACACACAAAAACATGCAGAGAGAGAGAGTGTGTGAGAGAGAGAGAGAGAGAGAGAGAGAGAGGGAGGGAGGGAGGGAGGGAGGGAGGGAGGGAGGGAGGGAAGGAGGGAGGGAGGGAGGGAGGGACTTCTCTTATGCTTCAGGCATTGCATGGTATGGGTATGATTTCTTCAATCCCATCTTTTTCTTCTGCTGTATTCATTCCCACCTGTTTTAATATAACCAATTTGAGTCTAAAACTTACCCAATTTCCACCAGAAGAAACATGTGTGAATATCTCTATCTCCTCTCTTCCCTCAGTGTGAGTGACCACTTCCTGTCCTTTGCCTTTCAATCATATTTTCTGTTTTTTTATATTTTATTCTGCTGCATCTGTCAAAGTTCTTGGCACATAGTGGATAGCTAACTATGAAGGATGGAAGACAAAACAAATATACAAATAAACAAACAAAAAAACCTACAAAAGTAATCGCCTTTAGTGATTTATTTTATATACTCTAGTTTGATACACACCTGTTTACAAAGTAACCTTAGAAACTAAACCGTCATCAATTACAAGATGCAAAGGTGTACAGGGCATTTTATATAATATACATGGTGCAGGATTTAAGTCCTCATCAACAATACAAGGACAGGAGATAAACAAAACATATGCAATTCCATGCCACTCTATTTATTGTTCACCCACATATGATTCATTACACCAATGAGAGCAACACACAGTAAACTAGCCACAGTTCCTATCTACAAGGAATCTCAGTCTCTCCTAATGTATAGTTATGAATATGTGTCTCCATAAGAAGACAATCACTTTAAATAATTTTTATTAATTTAATTTTATTCTCTATTTCTTACTAATAGAATATTTAGCTGAAATAATTAACAATTTGATAGTCACCGTATGACTGCTCAATTGCATAATTAAAATGAAGATTTAAAAATTTTCAAGCCATTTAATTTTCTTCCTTAACAGCCAACTGAAAAGAACAGATTCAATATGAAAATTATCTGGGATTCAATATAGCATCAATATTAAGATGGCATTGATTTAAGTGGCCAATTTAAAATATCATCCAATTAGTTATCATAAACATTTTTAATCACAAAAATATTGTTATCTTAACTGAGCTAATTTCTACTAAAATATGGAATATTTAGGAGTATAGTTTTAAGAGAACATTTTTAAAGCAGGGCATATTGCAAAACTATTATAAGAAATTAGAGTAACTGTATATCATTGATTTGAAAGACTTGATAGTAATTTTATATCTTTTTCATATCATTGATTTACAAAGTTGATGTTAGTTTTAATGGGAGGAATAAAGAGATTTTTAGGGGTTTACTTTAATTTAAGAAATTTTATTCTGTGTAAATCATCCATTTTATGGAATGTTGAAATCACAAAGAATTGTAATTAAATTAAGGTTAATGTAATTATTTCATTCATTTACTGAGTAGATATTTATTGAGCTCATATTGCACAACAGAGACTGTTCCAAGCACAGAAGTAGAAGAGATTTTAGTTAATAATTATATTGAAATAGATGAAAGATTGATAGACCAGAGAAATTTATGAAAAATTACAAGGCAGGGGAAATGGTTTAGAGAAGGCTTGGGAAGCGGGAATTCTTGAAATGTGAATTTTTCTACAATCCAGTGGTCATCCTGATAAGCCCTTAGAAACAGTGATCATGGGAGTGTTCACATAAATGGGTGTAATGCCTTGCTTTTTCTTTGATTATTTGTGTTGATTGTATTGCCTGTTCCTTGGCTATTTGCATCTATTGTATTGCTAGTTCCTCAACCTAGAACTGATCTTAATACATGCATGTAATCAAAATGGTATAAAAGCAAAAAGGAAGGGTGGGGATGGGATAGGGAGTTCTAGGGAGGGGAAATGGGGGAAGGGGATGACATCTTGTAAATAAAAAATATCCATTAAAAAAAGAAAAAAAATTTGACATGGTGGGAGCTTAATTCTTTCCCTCTATCCTGATATATTGCTGTGTTAGCTACTCTCACCCCACTTTTCCCTATCACTGTCCTTGACCAAAGCAGCTTATGAAAGAAAAGCATGATGATGGTTCATAATCTATGGGTATAGTCCATCATTACTGCAAAGTCCTGACAGAAGCTCGACGTAGCTGAGTAGGTGGCATCCACAGTCTGAAAGCAAAGAAATATTAATTCAGTTGCATATCACACTTTCTCCTTTTTATGAAGTCCAGAAGCCCAGTCCATGGGATGCTGGTACTCACAGATAAACAGTCTTTCTACCTCAATAAACCTAATCCAAATATCTTTCACTGTCATGGCCAGTGGCTAACCTAGTTAAACCCTTACAGGCATGTCCAAGCATGTTGGAATCCTGGTAAATTCAGTAAGGTTTTTGGCAATGGGTTACACCAACTGAAAGACTAGAATCTTAGACATAGAGGTCCTCTATAGTGTGCAGTAAGAATTTAGAATGACTCTTCAGTTTACAATTTGAAGAAAGTCATGTGCAAAAGCACATTGCTGTGCATAATGCATCATTCCAAGAGAAGAGATATAACGAATTTAAGTCTAGAGGACATGGCTGTTGATGTGACTTTGTGCCATTTCAGATAACGTGCAGTAATGAGTTAGAATATGAGTACCTAAGATGACAGCAGAAGCAAGAGATAGTCTTCACTACCGAAAGCTTACCATCAGAGTAGACACCAAAGGCTAGAAAATCAAAACCTGTATCAAGAGTCAGAGGAATGTATGAAATGCCAAAGTATGTAATGATTCTATTTGAGTTTTAAGATTAATTTTATAAATAGGGTATTTATCAATATGATTAACATGCAACTGGTTTTCTGTATAAATTGTTTTTCTCCCAGAGAGTATCTGTTACTCTGTTGGCCAATACTTAAATTTTTTTGAGCAGCAAATGTTTTATGTCCCATACTCATATTCTTTCTTTTACATTATTCCAACATTTCAGTGAGTCCAGCTAGTTGGAAAGAGAGACTCAAACTTATAAGTTGCATTGAATCTGGGTTAGTTTTATTCATTGTTTTTAAGACCCAAATGTTGTCAGTCAAACATTAAGTATACGTGGTGACTGAGGAGATGGTTTACTGAGCAACAACACTAGCTGCAAAAGCTATAAGACCTAAGACAGAATTCTAGTATCTAAGTAACATGTAACGTATTCCTATCGATATGCTATCAAAGAATTTACAGTGAGTAAAGAGAAGGGATAATGGTAGAGAGTCCAGGATCATTTAGCATATTTGTTGTAAAAATAAACATCAAGTTAATCATTGTAGGAAACCAATTATTTTGAATTGCGAAGTATATCTTAAGAATGTTAAATTTTATCAAAATTCGATTGTTCAAGTCTAAAATTTCTGTTCAGTTTTTTCTGTACTTTCACTGTAATGGTAGAGTAATTTACATATAAGTAAATAAACAATATTTTGACACTTAAAATAATTCATAATACTGATTTAACAGCAGTAGTTCCTCCAGGCTAGATGTATTGATATATTGCAAAGTGTAAATCACAGTATATAAACATATACTAAAAATTTTTATGCATGCTGCCCTTCTGTCTTATTTGGAAAATGGACTGTACTTATTTTTTGGTTTTGTTTCTTTTTTTTTTCATTTGGATTATAACAAATGCTTTTCTAGAACATAGGTTTAACATTTAATACATATTTAACAATGAAGAGAAAAGCAGTTTAGCAAGCTCATAGCAATTAAGAACCTATCAGAAAGACATGAGTCGTGGTTATGGCTGTGAACATAAAGGAGTGAATTTCTAATTTGTAAAATACCTTGAGAAACCTGGTTCATGGTCTGTCTATTTTTACGGTCAATTGGCTCTTTTGACAATGCAGCCCTAGTTAAATAATGAACTTTGACATTTTCTGTAACTTCTAACTCATTCAATAAAACACTCTCCTAAACTGCTTTTCAGAGCTCTATTTGTCTAGTTAATATCAACTCAGGAAATAGCCAATGAATTGATTTTCTAGTTATTATTTCATTTTTAATTTGTTTTGAGTTTTGTGCTAAACACCTAAACTAACCAATAATACACAGAACCTGACCTTGGTCTAGAATGAAATACACCTAGGAGTGTCTCAATCACATCCCAGGCCAACAAAGCTTGGATGTAGCAAAGAACTTGATTTTAAAAGTGAATATGAAATTATAAGAAAAAATTTCACTCTTAGCCTGAGACCAAAACATTGCAAAGTAATGAAAGACAGTTCAGTTTATATTAATTTTTTTTCTGAGTGTATAAAAAAGAGCAGTTGTAGGTTGGGAATGAAAAAGAAACTAATCCATCAAATGTCTTTGTAATTGTGTGAAGTGTTTATATTTTTGTCATGGAGACATCAAGAACAGTTGAGTGATTTTAAGTGAGGGCTGATGAGACAATGTCTGTGTATTAGACATATTATTAGCTAATATATTGACATTATTGGGAACTTGAGAAGAAAGAATCAAAGTGTAGTCAAAATAATATCACAGATTATGTTCCAGTATTGAGGGATTTTGCTTACATTATTTCCCTCTTATTTCTTTCTAATATCTACTCAAGGTCAAGGGTATATGACCAGAAACTAGTACATGCAAAATTCCAGAAAATAAACAATTCATAAATTTTAAACCATTCACTGTTCTGAGTACTAAGTTGATATCTCATGTATTCTTCTTTGCCTCATGTAGGGGACCATCTTCCTTCACTCCATCATACAAACCTGCTTTTTAATTGGTTAGTAGTCATTATCACATCACTAGTTATTAGACAGAAGGATTTGTGCTAAATAGCCATTGGTTCACTCAGTCATCACCCAAAGGACAGTACCAATGATGCTGGCATCTCAGATATATCAACGATAAGCCTAGTTTTTTCATAATAAAGCCCATCCAGAGACTGCTCCACATGGAGATCCATCCCATATGCAGACACCAAACCCAGTCACTATTGCTTATACTAAGAAGTACTTGCTGACAGGCGCCTGATATGGATATCTCCCTGAGAGGCTCTGCCAGAGCCTTACCTATGCAGATGCAGATGCTTGCAACCAACCATCTGACTAAACATGGGACCGCAATGGAGGAGTTAGGGGAAGGACTGAAGGAGCTGAAGGAGTTTGCAACCACATAGGAGCAGCAACAGTATCAACCAACCAGAGCCCCCCTCCCCCTCCCCAGAGCACCCAGGGACTAAACCTGCAACCAAAGTATCCTGTGTGTACTTTGACTATATGGGTTTATTGTCTTGCTTGTTCCTTGACTATTTGCATCTATTGTCTTGCTAGTTCCTCAACCTAGAACTGACCTTAATACTTGCAGGTAATTTAAACTGTATAAAAGCAAAAAAGGAGGATGAAGGATGGGATAGGATATTAATGGAAGGGGGAAGGGGAAAGGAGATAACATCTGAAATGTAAATAAATAAAATATCAAATAAAAAACAGAATTAAAAAAAAAAGAATACACATGGAGGGACCCATGGCTCCAGCTGCATATGTAGTAGAGGATGGCCTTGTCTGGCCGGCATCAGTGGGAGGAAAGGCCCTTGGTCCTGTGAAGGCTTGATGCCCCAGAGTAGGGGAATGCTGGCTGGTGAGGCAGGAGTAGGTGAGTGGGTCTGGGAGCACTGTCATAGAAGCAGAGGAAGGGAGGTATGATGGGGCGTTTTCAGAGGGGAGGGTGGGAAAGGGGACATTATTTGAGGTGTAGATAAATAAAATAACCAATAAAAAAATAAAAAAGTTAACACATTTACATCCCTTCATCCCCTCAGCTTCATCTATTCAGCCCCTCCCTTGTCCCGTTCTCTACACCTTCCAAGATCTACCATCAATTTGATAGCCTTCCCTGACTATTAACATATGCAAAAATGTATAAACTCCCCTCCATGAGCCCATTTTTTTTCATTTATTTGTATATGGTTTCAAGACCCAGCACTTTATATTGGTATGCTAATTCTCCCTCTCAGCATTCAATAGATTCCTACAGTTTCTGTCCAGAGGTATGACCCCTTAAGAGTTTTATTCCACTCAAGCTGGCATGTCTATTGATATTGTCATTGTGCAGATTGTGCTTATACACCTGTATCTATGAAAGAATGTTTCACAGTATACTTTCTGGTGTTTTGGCTCTTACAGTCTTCCATCCACTTCTTCTGTGGTGTACTCTGAGCCATAGACACAGCGTCTGTGATGTAGGTGTACCCACTAGTGTGGACATCCCATGATCTATTGATCTCTGGATATTATCCAGTTGTAGTTTCTATGATATCCTTCACATTCTGTAACAGGAAAGCTCCTTTGATGAGGAGTGACAGCTAAATATCTTAGTGAGTATAAGGATGAGATTTAGATTTTACTTGGGAATTTTATTAAGTCCAGGAACACAGCTGTTGGCTACCATCAATATCTGATTGACATTTGGGGCAGACCTACTGGTATCTTTCCATGTCAGTCATTGTTGCAATTTAATAGATGTTGCAGCTGTGTAGAACTATAAATTGCTTCCATCCTTTGGCATCTGGCATAATATTTTTAAGTAGCCAAGAAGCAAAGCCATATGATAAAGGTCTTTTACACGAGATTTAGCCAGAATAGTCAGATTTCTATGTCCAAAGTACCTGGCATCTTCAGCAATAGGGACTCATCTAACCCCTGGGTGGCAACCAAGGTCAACAGCTATAGTCTATTCTGTTAGGGGAACACTTTGACTCCTCTGAAAATCCATTCTAAAGATTTGTCACTCTTGGTCCAAAGGTTCTGTTAGTTGGTGATTCTTGTAGGAAGCATTGTCAGCCCTAGGGCCTGACAATTGTGTAGGGATTTAGACAGATGTAATATTCCTCAAGTTCTTATCAATTACCCTTGGTGTTGTCTAGCAATCTTTAGTCTTTTCCTCCTTGTTCTGTGACCAGCAGTACCTTCTCTTCCCATTTCCCTGATTCCTGTTTCATATCACCTGTATTTTGCTGTTTCCCTAGAATTTTAATAGCAAAGCACACCATGAAAGGGTGCAATGTAAAAATTTGGGCAAAAATGAATGTATCTGTAACTGTGATATTGGTGTGTAGTTTTATATGTACATATCCATCTCCAAGATCGTCAATATTTATACATTAAATTCATATAGCACTTTACATATTAGGAATAAAGAGAATGGTCTGAAACAGAAATTGTGTAAGACCTCATACAAAGGACATGTAAGTAAGTACATCCATGCCTTTTAGGTAGACCTTCATGAGAATGGTGTGAATGTTTGGAAGGTAATAGTGAACTCTGTATTAAATTTTAAATTTGCACACTCTTTAATGTAACACTTGTGCTATACATCTTAGAGTCACACCAAAGAGACGTTTAATCAGTCAAAATAAAATGCTTTACAACAGCCAAAATAATTAAACCAAAGCAAAAAAAAAAAAACTTTAATGATTTAAGATGCAGCTACACTGTCTTATAGTGACAATCACTACTATGTTAACTAAGTTTTCTTGCATTTTATAGAGATTCTCGGTTTCTCCAACACTGCCAGTTTTATAAATATTATAAAATATTTTAATGATGGATGGCTTCAGGCATAGCTATAGCTAGTCAAAAGCCACTACAAATGTGTTTACTGTCTGTAAATACTTCCATATTTCATTACACATGGCCAATTGAACATTTAACATTCCTTACAGTATTATATTTCTGTTCAGTATATTATTAAGATTCTTTTGAACTGCACTAGTTCAGTCAGTAGCAGTTGTGCGCTATAAATACTCTATTGTCCCTCTGGAACCACCTTCTTTGACACATGTCACACAGTTGATTAAATGTACAGCCAGCAAAATACCTGATGGTGAACAGTTTTTATACATTTCAAGTGTAATATCTCTTTCCATGATATTGGAAAACATTTAGATAAAAGTCAAAAGTGGTCAGAAGATTTCCCCATTATTTTTAAATGTACCAAGTCTCCGGAGTATTTAACTGTGTGTGAACCTACTAAGGAATAATTTGTTTGCATCGTGAATATAGAGAGCTTTCAGAGAATCTGGATATAATCTGCAATAAAAATATTACCGAAGATGAGTTTTTCCTTTACTTAGTAAATCACTGTTGCAAATGTGACAACAGCCATCTCTTAAACTGCCATTTGAAGATTAATGGGAAGATGATGATAAGCAGCAAGAAAAATAATAAAAGACAGTTAATAAGAACAGTTTAATAGGCACATTAACTCCCTGGCTGGGTTTGAGTTTGATGCCTGGTGTGGGTGGACATGTTTTCAGAACAGAACTTCTTTTCATTCTTTCTAGTCATGAATAGTTTGTTTACAAGAGCACTTTCTTTGAAGTGTTTTTCGACAACTGTACAAGATTAGTGCGTCATAATGTGGAATCTTAAAAATAAACAGTTAAGGGCATCAGATCTTGAGTTATTTTTGCGTTTAAATATTTTCTGTGTCTCATACATTTATAATATTTGGTATCTACTCTTTGTTTTAAAAATTGTAAAATCATAAACCATACGACATTTGGGGGGGTTATTAAAGGAATTAAATTTGTAAAGATTGCTGAATAGTTTGTGACACCTAAAATGTGAAAAATGAATGTTAGCTGTAATATTAGAAATGGTTAATCTACCTGCTTAATGGCATAAGCGAGCTAGCTACTATGCAAGCAAGGAGGAGGCAGCAGAGGGTGTATATGATGAACAGAGGGATGAATCAAGCCTTGGTTCCACTGTTGCTGAGTTGCTACATTAAGGTTTCACAAGACAGTTTTGAATCCACATTCCCCACTCTCTATTGCAGGGGAAGGTCTCTCTGATTATGTTTAGGAACCCATTTGTATCAACTCAGGTATTTAGAGGGCAGTTGCTTCTACATCAGTTTAGTTAACCATCAGAAATAAGCTCCCCTTGTGGGTCTATTCCCTTCCCAGATCTCGGTTGTTAGCTACGCTCCCAGTATCACACATGACCCCTCCATGGAATGGCATTTTAATCCATCCAGAGGGCTAGTAGTTATCTACACATAATGTAGAGAGAATGGAAGCTGTCTAAACCTCAGAAAATAAGTGGTGGCTGTGGACCAATCTAAACAGTTCATTCAGACTACCTTCAGTACAGCTCAAGGAATATTACTAAATAAAGGATGGAAAGTAAATAAGAGCCACTCAAGACTTTGAAGTGCCATTATCTAGAGTTGATAGAACCATTGCAATCACCAGTTCTCGACTGTAGCACCACAATAGAAGAGTTCTTGTTAACAATCAATCAAGGAAGGGAAGGGCTTATGGGTCTCAACCTTTTTATCTCTGAAAAATAGGTATAGGAATCTAGTCTTGGAGAAAGGAAGTCACTATCTCTAGTGGGTTACCCTTCTGTAATTACCAAGTGCCTACAAAGAGCTCAAAAACTATGGTGAGATTAGTGGCCCTGTTAATTACAATGGGTTACAACACAAAGCAAAACAAAACAACACACAACAAGCCATGCACCTATGAGACTGTGGAAAGATTGGGTGCTAGAAACAAGTATAGGTAGGGGGAGAGAGAGAATGATCGATGTGAATTCAGTACATGTATAAAGCTAGTAACAATACAGACCAGTTACACAGGGAGTTCAAGTACAAACGTGAAAAGTATGAATTTATAATTGTTAATTCAAACAACTAACATGCCATTAGGTTGAATAGTGTTAAAATTGCCTAGAGCCCATGAAGAATATAAATAGGTATTTGTGGGAACTATTATTGGAGCAAACCCACTTACAAATCCCCCCACATCTGTGCATAAGCACTATTTGCAAACACACACACACACGCACACACACACACACACACACTTACCCTTTATGTGCTGAGTACATATACATACACTTTTTTCGAGGTATCTGTTGTGTATGTTCATTGCCAATATGTTAAGAGAATAGGCATATAGAATAGTAGTTTGAATGTATAATATTAGAATGTTAATAATGTTCTAAAATATAATTGATAGATAAAATCACATAGAAGGATGGGTGGGTGGGGGATGGGGTAAGGGGACAACATATGAAATGTAAATAAAACATCCAATAAAAAATTAAAAAAAAAGAAGATTATTTTTTAAATAAACCAGGTAAAGAAGCCAAAATATAACATGTAGGTAATTAAGACACTTTCTGTTTCTTGTTTCCCTGAATGTCTGATAAATAGTATGTGTTCTTCATAGACTGCAACAAACTCATATTTGAATTCTGATGAAGAAAACAAATTATGGTCTCATAGAAATGATGTTGAATATTTTGTAGTCAAGGGAGAGGGAGAATATTTTAAACGTAATATTTGACTTTTTGTTTGATTGGGCTAGATTTCCAAAAAGTCTTACCTGCTGTGTGCCCTCAGAGTCTATATCTGGGTGTAGGACTGGGAAGAGGTAGCCTACAGTTTTAAACTCAGTGTTTAGAAGTACATGCAGAGTATTATGAAAGAAATATTTATATGATTTTAACTCCATGAAGAATGTCATACCAAGAGCAAAGCATGAAAAATATGCTTAAACAGAGGGACTTTTTTTTTCAGAAAGAAAGGCCTATGAGCTAGTTCCTGATTGAAGATGGCATTGCTGAAGAAGAGCAGCTATGAAGGGCACCAAGGGTCTAGAAGACCTTATGATGGTCTTATGAAGTAACATCCTACCCAAGGCCCTAAAGTTAAAAGTCATTTGAATCCTGTACCTAACACAGGTACCTGAGATATGTTCACACTCTTAGACTCTGATGGAGAAGGAAAATATGCCACAAGCTTGTAGAGACCCTCTCTTATGTACTTATGGAAGCATCTCCTTTTGATTAAAAAGCTGATGGTCTATTATCTGAGGCAGGAAATAGAAGGTGGGTCATCTAGGAGAAAGATAAGAATTTGGGTAAGAGTCCAAAGTGAGAGATTTTACCCGACTCAGAGGAGATGGATGAATGTAACAGAAGAGAGTTAACCAGCCATACGGCACACAAATATAATAAGCAGGTTATATAAATTATGAGCTAGTCAGGGAATGAGCCAAAGCTTATAACCTATGCATTTATTCATAAATAATTAGGTCTCAGAGTTGTTATTCAGGGAACAAAGAAGCCAAATATAAAAGCTTGTGACTACACAAGCTCCCTTCAGTTGTATTCCCTTCTCTAGAAGACTGGAACACAAAACTTTTCCTTTTCTGTCCCAGTTTATTTTCCAATTTGGGTGATTAAAAAATATATTAAAAAGCAACCTAAGGAAGAGTTTATTTTACCTCACCATTTGAGGTTACAGTCTACCATGGTGGGCAGATCATAGCAACAAGAGTTTGAAGCAAATGGCCTGATTGTATCCAGAGTTGAGAAGCAGAGTCATAAATACTTCTACTCAGTCCAGTTTATCTTTTTATATAAGTCAAGACCCCACCTAGGCAGTAGTTCTACCCCCCAAGTGTGGACCTTCCTACCTTATGTTAAACTAAAGAATGTAGTTCCCTGCATACATGCATAGAGGCCCATCTCTAAGGTGGTTCTATATCTTACCATGTTGAAAGTACAGATTAATCACCACCCTTACCATTTTAGAATTCCTATGAGACCTCAAATCTGAAGCTCACAAGCCAGACTTAGGCCAGCTGTGCATCACAGATGCATCCACATGCTTTGTTGAGATGTACTCTGCAGAGATTCTCCTATGGTTTCATCCCCCCTAACCTGCTCATGTCTAATCTTTGGAAGTATGTGCTTATTCTTTTTGTAGTTTCATAGTATTGAAAAATTTAGTTCATGTGTTGATTTACATTTAATAACCTATGTATTCTGGGAGCAGCACTGTCCAACAATGTGCAATAATTTTTTTAAAATCCTTAAAAATGTGTGTGTGTATTAGAGAGGCAGAGAGAGAGAGAGAGAGAGAGAGAGAGAGAGAGAGAGAGAGAGACAGACAGACAGACAGAGACAGAGACAGAGAGAGAGATTGTATGTGTATCTTTTTGTTTAAGTAGCACATAAGCTATGAGGTTTCATAGGCTCCTTCATACAGCATGAGTTTCAGTTAACACATCACACTCCTCCTTTTCCTCCTAATTGTGTTTCACTCTCACATAGCCATTTGGTTTTCCATACTCCCCCCCCCCATTTGTTTATATCATGTGTGTTCTACTGTTACTATTTTAGTATTTTTATTTTGGCTATAAGCTCAGAGGTCACCATGGAGCTTTCTCACATATACTTCATTTTGGATAGCTCATTTCCATCTTTGTTACTCCATAGCAATTATTCCATTACCTGCTTCATCTCTCTGCCCCCAGTATTCAATACTCTCCTTTCTCTGCACACCAGTACAGTGGTCCATTTGTACTTTGTAGCTTCTATGTGTACCAAAACTAAACACACAATATGGCAACTGACACACAATATGGCAACACACAATATGAAAGCTAACCCCTATATTAAATGACATACCGTGGTTATCTCTTTGGATTTTGATGATTTGATGTGTATAATTTGTTCTAGTTTCACCCACTTATAGGAAAATGTTTTGGTTTCTGTTTTCTTTATTGCTGAGTAATATTCCATGATACACACACACATACACACACACACACACACACGTAGATGTAGATGTATGTATACTATTTTCATTATTCATTTCTAGGTGGATAACATAATCTTGGCTGGTTTCATTTGCTAGCTATTATGAATAAATCATTAATGAAACTGAATGTGCAATTATCTATATAATATGATATGAAGTCATCCTTCAGCATGAAGCTCTAATCTCTGAACGTGGAATGACTGGTTAGCACATGACTGTACAGTATCTATGGTTACATGCATAAGATAAAGCCAAAGAAGAATTGCAGTATAAATGGAGAGGAGCTCTTTATATCCAACTCTGCCTAAGTGTGTAGCTCATGGCAGACGATGCCTGCATAGGGAGGGTCCCTTTTCAATGGAAGCACTACTATTGGTAGGTTTGCCCATGACCTAGTAGATGATTCTATCTATACCCATGCACATATGTGCAGCATTAATTGGATGAAGTTGTTATTTTTTAAAGACATGATATGAAGTCCAGGGGGACCTGAGAGAGTTGGAATGAGAGAATAGAAAGTGGACATGACAAAATCACACTGTATATGTGTATAAAATTTTAAAGAAACAAATTGCAGTCATGAATAGTTGATCATTTGCTTCTTGCAGTTAAGATATAAGAGACATAGAATTTGTATCATAGACTTTCTTTCCGAAGTTAAGGCATGAATACATACACGTGTAAAATATATATGGAAAATTATAAGTGAATGCCATTTCCCAAAGTTTAATATTGCTACTAGAATTAGATGTAGGAATGGTAAAACTAATTCATGTCAGAATGTGGATAAAGACTATTTGATATTGTGAGATTATAAAATTCACAGCACTAAAACAAAGCATATGAGTCTAATTTTAGGAACTCAGGTCATGTGATTAGAGTGCAGCTTCAGTGCCAGATGTTTTGTGTTTGGTTCCCAGACCAGAACAGACTGTCCACAATCTGTGTGAACCTAGATTCCCTCCCCTACACCAGTCCTCTGGGGATACTCACACTTTGGGTTTAAATAAAATGAAAACATCTGTTCTTGTGTGTGTGTGTGTATGTGTGTTGTGCATAATGTGCAAGTGCCTATGTGTACGTGGATATGTAACTGCATGCATGTTTAAGAAGAGGTAGATTTTAAGAATTTTCTTTTATTAGTTTCCTCCTTATTTTTTGAAATTTCGTCTTTCAGTTATTCTGGAGCTTTGGGTTCCACCTATGGTTTCTGGACAATGAATCTCCTAGATTTCTATGATTCTAATTAATGCCCCTTCACTGGGTTTATTGGCACATGCCACCAAGACTCAACCTATATCAATTTTCATATATGTGTGTGTGTGTGTGTGTGTGTGTGTGTGTGTATTTAATATTTTTGTATATGCGTGTAATGTTTTTTTATTGTGACAAACTCCCGTCCTTTTTAATATAGGTCTCGGGAGTCTACACTCAGGTCTTCAGGCTTTCATAGAAAGTACTTTGGACCCTATGCCATTTTCCCAGCCACCTAGTTTTATGTTTTCTAGCTCCTTGAGAGTGAATTAAAGAAGGCAGGAGAAGCTGAAATGAGTCCTAAATTTACTGCTGTAATACGCAGGAAACAGTATGGTTTGAATCAACTTAGTTGCTGAAAAAAATGGCCAAAAGTTGTCATGTTCTGGATTGATTTTTAATGTAGGTAACAGAATTTCTAGTGAACTGAATAAAATGAGAGAAAAATATCTGAAAAATTTGGCTTAACTATTTTGTATCAAAAAGTGACATATCAGTTACCTGTAAAATTCTAGTTAAAGATTTTCCAAGGTAAGAAATTAATAGGAACATTTTCTTTTCTTTTCCTTTCTTTTGTTTTCTTTTCCTTACTTTACTTTTCTTTCTTTTTCAAGTATTAGGATAGAGCTGTTTGTATTAGGTTTCAAGTTCATAATTTGAAGGTTAAGGAAAATACTACTTTCTTATAATTTGCACTCCAAACTGAAATTTTTTTCCTGATAGTATGCCTAGAAAATAATTAGTAGTGATAAATGTGCAATTTCAAGTTCTATAAAATAAAATATCTCAAGTGATGAAGAAAGATCGAAGAATTCCTTGAAAAAAGTCAGTATAAAAACAATGCTAATGTATGATAAAAGTTATATGTTCTTTGGCTCAGTTATGTATTTTTGTCAATCATAATTGGTCATCTGAAGAATAAAAAAAGAAGAAAGAAAAGAAGAAAGAAAGACAGAAAGAAAGAAGAAAAGAAAGACAGAAAGCTAGTAGCTATATTCTCAGATCTCTCTAGAAGGTTACAATAGCCTTCAGTTATCTAGATAGATAATGTAGACAAACATCCATCAAATAAGTAAATGGGTACCTTCAGGAATTGGATTTACTCTCCCTTTTAATTACTTTCAAGAAATGCTAGTACAGATCTGGGCTACATCTGTCCTGCAATCTGTTCTCAGAAGGGAGGTTGTATTTGGGGCATGGTCACACACATTTATTTCCACATTATGTAGACTGCTTTTGTGACATATCAGAAATGTTACCTTATGGGGAAGTGAAGCTGTGTATTATTAACAGGATGTCCGTTTGCATAAGAATTAAAAGTAGCGAAGTACAGATCTGGGTCAGGGAATTCTTACAGACTGCAGGCCACTCAGGAATGCAACATTTAGTATAACATGTCACATTTCCCATAAAGAAGTTGATAAGAGGAGTTTTTCAAAAGATGAACTTAGTAACTCAGTAATTTAAAAAAAATCTAAAATGTGTTTCTAATGCATCTGGCATTACATCTCTCCTTTGTATACAACATGTATTGGTCTGGTTTAAGGCAAAGAAGGAATGATCTATGTTATAAAGCATAATAAAGTTATGATGTAATAGAGAGGCTACATATTAATTGATGTAAATTTGTATGGGAACATATGTTAAAGTAACATGAAAAAAATGGTGTCTAAATGTAATTCTGCTGCCGTTGTCCTAGAGAAGGAACAACAGAGGCAGTTAACTTGGGCTTTTAAGGAAACTTTGGGGCATTTTTCACACAAAAAAGGAAAACGTTACTAATGAGGGAAGAGCATGACTGGAAGGGAGAGAAAGATAAAGTCAGTTGAAAGTATGAATGTATCTTGTAACCCATATGATTCTGTAGACCTCTGGAATCTAGCTCTTACTATTTCTAAAGCATGCCCACTTTTTCACGGTAAGAGCAACTGCCTTCTCATACTCAGAATATGCCTGCAGTCTTCATCAGGGACCTAAGAATCCAAGGCAGCTGTGTTATGGGCTCTGTGTGTTGGCAAATCATGCTTTTCTGTGATCTTCCTTTGACCTCAATTCTCCACACCAGATTAAATGTTTCCGAGGTCACAACGCTCCATCCAATTAGACATCTTATTACTCACTGCAGACTAATTCTGTGATCTGGGAACCTGCTAATCCTGACCCATTGCTTTATGTCTCCTTACAAGCTGAGCTGTACCTCTTCTTTTATCTTCAAACGTTGCATCTCGAATGTGCATCACTGGGACTGTAGAGCAGAGAGCAGGCTGCTTGTGCTGGAGGGTTTTATACACATGAGCCAGGCTGAAAATATGTACATGTACATCTGAGGTCCCTCACTGTGTGGAACAAAGGTGACTGCAATGGAGAGAAAGGTAGACATTATTGAACTTCCATTTGTACTTCTCTTGTGGTCTTTCTAACTGCTTTGTGGTGCCTCTGCAGTCTAAAAGAAAATAATCTCCGGCACCGAATGCCTGTCAATCTAAGTGTGTTGGAATCCACTTATACAAGAACAAAAGCTCTGCAAACACACTGACAAGAAAACACTGTGGGTGAATACTTCACTGAAGGAAACAGAATGCCTGGTTCTAGCTTCTGCCGAAATTATTTACTCTTTGTAAAGATGAAGGCAAAACAGTTACTCTACTAAAACTCCCACAACATTGTTATTTGGTCCCTATCTTGAGTACTTTGGCTCTTTCTTCCTTCCATTTCTTTTCATATTTTATAGGTGTGGGAGTTTCAGTAATTTGTGAAAAAGAGGGTTACACATGGATAGGATTTTTAAGTGCCAGGAAAATACTTAATTTACTTATAAATTAGGTTACAGTTAAATTATTTCTTATTAACTGCACAAAACTGAATCCCACAACAAAAATTAATCACTCTTAAGTTACTGCTGCAAAAATGTAATCATTTTATGTATTATTTGCTCAGATGGATTCATTTCTTCTTTTGTAAATTTAAGCATCCTCAGATATTTTAATTTTAATGAGTTAGGAAACCAAGCATTGCCTGCTAGTCTGTCCTAGATTTCCATGCCTTGTATATAAATAAAATAATGTTTTCTTGCTTATGTATGGACATTTTCGTGATTATTTAGGCCATGGGTCAGTTTAAATGATATGAGAATTGCAAGTAGGGAAGTAATTACCTACTTACACAGTCTGTTCAGAAACAGGAAGATGTAAATCCTATACAAAGGCTGTGAATTTAAATTCATATTTTAGTTGTAATGTCATGAAAATTATATAAATAACTTAAATGCCTCCATTATGTGTGTCCTTTTCATTTAATAAAGCTTATTCTTGTTTGGAAGACAGCAAAGGAGGGTAAAGTATGCAGTTTGGTAGATGATTGCTTGTCAAACATCTATAAGCACATAGATCTAATTCCTATTAGAGGGAACAAGAAGAGAGAGGGAGGAAGGGTGGGAGGGAGGGCGAGAGGGAGGGAGAAAGAGAAGGAGGAGAGGGAGAGGGAGAAGGAGGAGAGGGAAAGAGAGAGGGAGAGAGAGGGAGAGAGAGGGAGAGAGAGGGAGAGAGAGGGAGAGAGAGAGGGAGAGAGAGAGAGAGAGAGAGAGAGAGAGAGAGAGAGAGAGAGAGAGAGAGAGAGAGAGAGAGAAAGTAATTCTGTCCATCTTACTGGACCAGATTGTAGAAAACTGTGTGCAGCAGGCTCAACCACTTGATTTTTATGTAAACACTAGTAGCATGTAAATCCTTATCTTTTCAATTCTTTATTTACTCATTAATGATTTTATTTATTTACACTCCAAATGCTGCTTTCTCCCAGTGCCCCCTCACAGAGTTCTTCCCACCATTCCTCTTCCTCTTCGCTTCTGAGAGGGTGACATCCCCCATGGTTATCTCCCTAACCTGGGGCATCAAGTTTCTGCAGGATTGACCACATCCTCTCCCACTGAGACCAGAAAAGACAGTCCTCTGCTCCATATGTGCGGTGGCCCTCAGGCCAGACTGTATGCTCTGTGGTTGGTGGCTAAATCTCTGGAAGCTCCCAGGGGCCCTAGATGAGCTGATACTGCTGGTCTTCCTGTGTCATTACTATCCCCACCAGTTCCTTCAACATTGCCCTAACTCTTCCATAGGAGTCCCCAACCTCCATCCCATGCTTGACTGTGGGTATCTGTCTCAGTCAGCTCCTGGGTAGAGACTTTCGGAGGACAGCCATGATAGGCTCCTGTCTGTAACCAGAACAACAGTGATAGTGTCAGGGATTGGTGCCCAGCAGTGATATGGATCCCAAGTTGGGCCAGGCATTGGTCATCTATTCCTTCCTTCTCTGTTCCATTTTTTGAGCCCGAGTTTCTTTTAGACAGGAGCAATTAAGGATTGAAAACTGTGTAAGTGGGTTGGTGTGCCCATTCCTCCTCTGGGAGTCCCGTCTGACTACTGGAGGTGGTCTCTTCAGGTTCCATATCCCAACTTTTGGGCATTTTAGCTAAGGTCACCTGAATGGAGTCATGGGATCCATCTCAGGTCTCTAAGACTTCTTAGAAATTTTCCCTAACACTCCCCCCCCCCATACACACATACACACCCTGGAAGATGCATATTTCCATTCATTCTCCTAGCTCATTGGTTCTCTCTCCTGTGGCTCCTAATACCTGCTCCTGCTCCCTTATTACCTTCCATGTCCCTTCCCCCACCCCAGAACTCTCCCTCCCTCTGCCTCTCATGGCTATTTAGTTTCCCCTTCAAAGTGGGATTTAAGCATCCTCATTTGGGCTTTCCTTCTTGTCTAACTTCTTTGAGTCTGTGGGGTGTATCGTAGTTAATCTGTCCTTTTTGACTAGTATCTACTTATCAGTGAGTACATATCATGCATGACCTTTTGGGTCTGGGTTACCTCACTCAGGATGGTATTTTCTAGTTACATCCATTTGGCTGAAAATTCATGTTGTTCTCGATTTTAATAACTGAACAGAATTCCACTGTGTAAATGTACCACATTTTCTGCATCGATTCTTCAGTTGAGGGATATCTGGCTTGCTTCCAGTTTCTGGCTATTACGAATACGGCTGCTATAAACAATGTGGAGCACATGTCCTTGTGGTATGGTGGAACATCTTTAGGTGTATGCCCAGGGGCAGTATAGCTGGGTCTTCGGGTAGAAATATTTCCAGTTTTATGAGAAACAGCTAGATTGATTTCTAGAGTGGTTGTACAATTTTCCAATCCCACCAGCAATGGAAGAGTGTTTTCCTTTCTCCACATCCTCATCAGGATGTACTGTCACTTGAATTTTTGATGTTAACTATTCTTGTTGGTATAAGGTGGACTCCCAGGGTGATGTTGACTTGCATTCCTTCATAACTAAGAATGTTAAATATTTTTTAAGTGCTTCTCAGCCATTCAAGATTCCTCTGTTGAAAATTCTCTGTTTAGCTCTCTGTACCCATTTTTTTTTAAATTGAGTTATTTGGTTTTTTAGAGTCTAACTTCTTGAATTCATTATATATTTTGGATATTATTCCTCTGTCAAATATAGTTGTTAGTGAAGCTCTTTTCCCAATCTACAAACTGACATTTTGTCCTATTGACAGTGTCCATTGACTTTTCAGTTTCAAGATAACACAATATCAATTGTTGATCTTAGAGCTTGAGCCATTTGTTTTCTGTGCCAGAAAGTTTCTCCTGTGCCAATGTGTTCAAGGCTATTTCTAACTTTATCTCCTCTTAGATTGAGTGTATTTGGTTTTATGTTGAGGTCCTTAAACCACTTGGATTTTAGTTTTGTGCAGGTGATAAATATGGATCAATTTGCATTTCTTTACACGCATATCACTTGTTAGTCCAGCACCATTTGTTGAAGATGTTTTCTTTTTTCCACTGTATGCTTTTGGATTCTTTGTCAAAAATCAATTGTCTACAGGTATATGGGTTTATTTCTGTGTCTTTGCTTCCATTCCTTTGATCAACCTGCCTGTCTCTGTACCAATATCATGCAGTTTTTATCACTATTGCTCTTTAGTACAGCCTGAAGAAAGGGATGATGATTCCTTCAGAAGTTTTTTATTGTTCAGAATTGTTTTGGCTATTCTAGGTTTTTTTTTCCATATGAATTTTAGAATTGCTCTTTTCATGTTTCTGAAGAATTCTGTTGGAATTTTGGTGGGAATTCCATTGAATCTATATATTGATTTGTCAGGATAGCCATTTTTACTATGTTATTCCTACTTATCCATGAGGATGGGGGAGCTTTCCAACTTCTGATCTCTTCTTCCATTTCTTTCTTCAGGGACTTGAAGTTCATACAAGTCCTTTACTTGTTTGGTTAAAGTTATACCAATATATTATGTATTATTTGTAGCTATTGTGAAGAGTGTTGTTTTCCTAATTTCTTTCTCAGCCTATTTATTATTTGCATAAATGAAGGTTAGTAGTTTCCTTGAGTTAATTTTATATCCATACACTTTGCTGAAGTGTTCTTATCATCTGTAGGAATACTCTGGTAGAATTTTGGGGGTCACTTGTATATACTATCATATCATCCATGAATAGTGACACCTTGAATTCTTCCTTTCTATTTGTATTCCCTTGATCCTCTATTGTTGTTGTATTGCTCTAGCTAGAACCTCAAGTACTACACTTGAAGACTTAGAGAGAGAGAGAGAGAGAGAGAGAGAGAGAGAGAGAGAGAGGGAGGGAGGGAGGGAGAGAGAGAGAGAGAGAGAGAGAGAGAGAGAGAGAGAGAGAGAGAGAACAAGAGAGAGAGAGGAGCCTTGTCCCTGATTTTGTAGAATGTCTTGAAGTTTCTATCCATATAATTTGATGTTGGCTATTGGCTTGTTCTCTATTGCTTTTATTATGTTTAGGTATGTGCCTTAAATTTCTATTCTATCCAATACTTTTAGTATGAAGAGGTGTTAGATTTTTCAAAGGATTTTTCAGCATCTAAAGAGATGGTCATGTCATTATTTTTCTTTGAATTTGTTTATATAGTGTATTGTGTTGATTGCTATTTTTATATTGAATGATCCCTGGATCTCTTCTACTTGATTATAGTGAATTACTGTTTATTGATATGTTCTTAGATTCAGTTTGTGAGAATTGTATTGAATATTTTTGTGTCAATATTCATAAGCAAAATTGATCTGAAGTTCTCTTTCTGTGTTGAGTCTTTGTGTGGCTTAACTATCAGGGTAACTGTAGTCTCATAGAATAAATTAAGAAGTGTTCCTTCTGTTTCTGTTTTGTGGAATAGTTTGAAGAGTATAAGAATTAGCTCTTTGAAAGTCTGGTAGAATTCTGCGCTAAAACCATCTAGTTCTGGCTTTTTCGTTTGTTTGTTTGTTTGTTTGTTTATGAGGTTTATAATGACTGCTTTTATTTCCTTAGAGGTTATGGGACTTTTAAAACAGTTTACCTTTTCTTATTTAACTTTGGTTTGTGGTATCTGTCTAGAATATCATGCATTTCCATTTAGATATTCCAGTTTTGTGGCGTGTAGGCTTTTACAGTAAGACCCTACGAGTTTTTTTTTTTAATTTCTTTAGCTTCTGTTGTTATGTCTCCCTATTTATTTCTTATTTTCTTAATTTGGATACTATCTTTTAGCCTTTTAGTTAGCTTGGCTAAGGGCTTGATGATTTTCTTAAAGAACCAGCTACTGGTTTTATTGATTCTTTGTATTGTTCTCTTAGTTTCTAATTGACTCATTTCAGTCCCTGAATTTGACTATTTTTCAATATCTACTCCTCCTGTGTGTTCCATACGTTTGAATATATTATGTCTTCATTTTCATTGAATTCTATAAAGTCTACACAAAGGTACCATTGAGTGGAGAGTTGTTTAATTTCCATTAGTATGTGGTTGTTCTGCTGTTTTTGAATTCCAGCTTTGGTGCATGATGACCTGATAGAACGCAAAGGATTATTTCACTCTTCTTGTATCTGTTGAGACTAATTTTGTGTCCAATTATTTGGAGAAGGTTCTATGATGTGCTGAGAAGAAGGCATATTCTTTTGTTTGAGGGGTGAAAAGTTCTTCAGACATCTGTTAAATCCATTTGGGTCATAACTTCTGTTAGTTTCATTGTGTCTCTATTTAGTTTCTGTTTTGATGATCTGTCCATTGGTGAGTGTGGGGTACTCTTGTTTTTGGTATGATTTTGAAAATGAACACAGCTAGGACTCAGAATTATTTTTATATAATTTCTGTTTGGAAGGTGACTCTTAAAAAAAGAGTAAGGTCTGGAAGGCTGTTAGCTTAAGACACGGTTATAAAGAGACTAGCACAAAGGGAAGGAGTGAAAGAAAACTAAGGACTAATCTGAGAGAACTCTTGGTTATGGAGACTAGGAACATTTATGCTGAGGTCTGGCACCACATACAGGATTTCGTAACCACTGATGAGCCCTTGCCTGGACCAGAAGTGAAATCTCTCCCTCTCTCTCTCTCTCTCTCTCTCTCTCTCTCTCTCTCTCCCTCTCCCTCTCTCCCTCTCTCCCTCTCTCCCTCTCTCTCCCTCTCTCCCTCTCTCCCTCTCTCCCTCTCTCCCTCTCTCCCTCTCTCCCTCTCTCCCTCCTCCTCTTCCTCCTCTTCCTCCTCTTCCTCCTCTTCCTCCTCTTCCTCCTCTTCCTCCTCTTCCTCCTCTTCCTTCTTCTCCTGATTTCCACACATACAGGGCTTTTGAAAGAGAAGGCTTTTTTTTTTCCTAAGCACATCACTAAAACATTTGCTGCATTCTTAATAAAAATCATTTTCAATAATGGTTTGGGACAGCAATATTTTTAAAAATCTAAATATTTATCATTTAATATATAAAAATAGGAATATATGGTACAAATAGGGAGCAAATATGGAGACAAAGTGAGGGACAGAAACTGAAGGAGGGGCCATCTGGAGACCATTTCACCTGGGTATGCATCCCATGTGCAGTCACCAAAGGTAGAAGCTGAGGTTGAAGTCAGGAAGGGAATGCTGACAAGAGCCTGATATAGCTGTCTCCTTAGAGCTCTGCAAGAGTCTAACATATTCAGAGGCAGAAGCTCACAGCTAACCATTGAACTGATCATGGGGTTCCCAATGGAGGAGTTAGAGTGAAGATTGTAGGAGCTGAAAGGGTTTTCTGCTCCATGAGGAGAGCAACAATACCAACCAACCAGAACTCCCAAGGTCTAAACCATCATCCTGGGAGCACATAGGGAGGGATCCATGGCTCCATCTGTGTATGTAAGGGAGGATGGCCCTGTCAGGCATAGGTGGGAGAAGAGATCCTTGGTTTCATGAAGGCGGGACGCCCCAGCGGGTGGGAATTTGAGGGTGGGGAGGTGGGAGTGGAGGGGCATGTAGGGGCATATCCACAGAGAAGTAGGAGGAGGAGTGATAGGGATAGGGGGTTCCTGGGCAGGGGAGGGGTATGGGGTAAGGGTATAACATATGAAACGTAAATAAAACATCCAATTAAAAAATCAAGAAGAAAATCCTCTTAACTTCAGCTCCATGTTCTGCTCACATAAGGTTTAAATATAGGAGTAAAAGCTTGAATAATATCCAGGAAATTGAAATATCCTAAATGAGTTTCACCGACAGCTTCTGAAAACATTAAAGACAGATCTATGTACAAAGTTTTTGTGTACAAATCAAAAGAGGATATTGCTCTATGGCTTCTTACCATCCCCAAACCTCAGCACTCTGAGCTCAGACTCAGTTTTATCTGCCAATGAATATTTGTAATAAGATTTGGTTTGTAGCCAAGTGGTAGTGGCACATGCCTTTAATCCCAGCACTTGAGAGGCAGGGGATAGAGACAGGTGTTCCTGGATAGAGACCTGGATAAAGGTAGAGATCCCTGAGTTCCAGGATAGCATGGCCAACAAGGCTGCTAGCACTGTGTAGTGATATTTCTGTAAGTACTTTTATTAATGATGGGGATCAAAACCATATACGTGTGCTAAGCAAGTGTTCTAGCACTGAGCTACTCCAAACCAAGCAAATACTTTTCAAATTATATTTTCTTTCTACACAATATATACTTGGGTTTTTAAAAAGCCTACCATTTCAGAAAGCTTTTCACGTGGAGAAAGCTGGGTTGCAGTGTCAGCTGTGATGAGTTACAGGTGGTGGCCTCATTTGATCATGTCTACGATATGCCTTACATAAAGAATAAAATGTACTATTAGCTTGATATCAAAATTTCTAAGAGTATAGTTTAAAAACAAATAAATGACCAGTATTACTTTGGATTTTTGATGAATAAAGCTGTGGCATGTATATCTTTTCCTTAATATTATCTGCTTTTCTTATAATTTTTATCAACTAATATACAAAATGGGTAGACTTCTAGTGCATAGTAAATCCTTGGTATAAGTCAAAACAGATGAGTCTATAAAGATCACTAGACAGAAAGGCCCCTTGGCATTATTCCCTCTCTGGGTATCTCTCGGGAATGAGTTGTATATTAAATTCTTTGGAGAACTATCAAAACGATATCTGTTTGAGACCTACTGGGACATATTTCTGTGGGTGTGAAAGGAGCACAGACTTACAAACCTACAAATTTATTTTCAGAAACACCCAAGAGATTGCAATACACAGCCAGAATGGAGAGGACCATTTGTCCTTTTCACCACTGGTTTACTAATTATTATTTTCTCTGGTTTATTCTAGGGATCAAAAATTGTTCATTCTTAAAGGGATAATCAGCAGTGCCCTATCATTTTTCTTTAAGCTAAAATTGTTGGAAAATTTCCTGCTGAGTAACCATAGGGCAATAAATGCATTCACTTACTTGATTCTTGGTATTTAAATTGCATGTGGTTGCAGAGGGTTGGTCCCATAAGATCATGTAATTTAATCCTTTGAAATTATAAATTAGGTCAAAACAGGTCTTCTCTCCTAGAAACACACACACACACACACACACACACACACAAACTAGTGTCACAGTCAATTGCTATCATGACTATATTGTGAGCAGGGACAGCAATGGGCTAATGTGACTATCCTGTGAACAAGACTCACTGATAACTCTTTTGAAAACATGCAGAAGTAGGGCAAAGACTATTATTGGCAGTGGTTTTGGCTGCTTCTCTGAAGCAGCTTTGTCTGAATTAATCTGATTATGAAGAGCAACAGTAAGAAGCCAAACTGCCAGGTGAATTTATAAACAGAAGCAACAATCAAGAAATCAGTGTCAATATAACAGCTACGTTTCAGAGAAGTCACAGTTCAAATACATGTTTAAAGGAGCAATAAGAGATATGTACATGATTAGCAAAATTAAATTGTTTGACACTAAAACATTTCATATGAGATCAACTCTATCATACTTGTTTAACACATTTACTTTGTGAAACACTAACACTAAAAAAAAAACATTAATTGCAGTTATTTATGTTACATTTAAAAATAATTTCATGTGTCTTTTTAGAAATGTGAGTTTCTACTTCTATTGCAAATCAGTGGACCATATTATTAGATTTCAAGCAGTATTGTGCCTGAATATGTACTTCTTGTTCTAGGCATTGTCTAAACCAAATGGTCTAGAATTTGGGGAATTCAGGTCACAGAAAAGTTACATATGTTCACAGAAATTGTTTACTTTGACATAGTGGTGTCCTTACGTTCCAAGCAAGTTACTTCCTAGAAAGACTTGGGTCTTGTGTTGTTCAGAGGTCCACAGAATAGAAACAATGATCATGGAGAGATGCTGTGTGGTTATGAAACCTAGTTTGGAACAGAGACTAGAACATCAGCTATGTTATATGCTTGCTTTGTGACCTTAAATTCATTGCCTACCTAATCATTATAAACCTCAGTTTCATATGTGCAAATAATGTGTGTGGTCTTTTCCTTAGTGTACTTGAAATGTGTGTAATCAGGAGTCCTACACAAATATTGCTTTAGAAATATATGTGCCATGATTATGTTTACTGATAACACTAGTTGCACCTGGATTAAGGGATTATTAACAGTAGTATATTTGTAAGACCTTTATAAACCTAAAATTATTTACTATGCTTAAAGGGGAAAATCCCTCTAGAATACTTGATCTCTTGATTCATACCAGCTCTGTAAGTTTGTAAAAGAAACAGTCACATAGCTGTTTTTTAAGTTCTATGATTCTGAACTCTCTCTTCTCTTTCTCCCCCCTCTCCTCTCTCTCTCTCTCTCTCTCTCTCTCTCTCTCTCTCTCTCTCTCTCTCTCTCTCTCTGTATGTGTATGTGTGTGTATGTGTGTGTGTGTGTGTGTGTGTGTATGTCTGTGTCTGTGTTGTTATCTTTAAAAATAATTTTATCAAATGCCTGAGAAAGAAAATCACATGGAATAGAAAATTCAGCCTTACCAAGAAAGGTGAAAGGAACTCTGCAATTAAAGTTTTAAGTTGTTTTCTGGAGCACCTAAAAGAATTATGGGTACTTATTTAGATACAGGACATATTCAGGGGATAGACTCACCCTTTTAATAGTTCATTTCTGATAGTTTTACCTATAAAACAGATATGTCCAGAGCATTTAAGAAAACCTGTGCCTTAACGAAGATAAAAATAATAAAATGTGAGAAGATAAAGACAAAATACCCAGCTTCATTTTGACAATTAAAATTTTTCTATTAATGGTTAGTTTTCTTTTTTTCTTTTTTATGGATATTGTATTTATTTACATTTAAAATGTTATCTCCTTTCTTGGTTTCCCCTCGAGAAACCCCCTAACCCATCCTCCCTCCCTCTGCTTCTGTGAGGGTGCTCCCCCACCCACCCACTGACTCCCGCCTCCCCGCCTTGGCATTCTCCTACACAGGGGCATCAAGCCTTCACAGGACCAAGGCCTCTCCTCCAAATTAATTTCCAATATTGTTACATCAAAACAGTAATTAATTTACTTGAAAATATGATATATTGCAATTCTGTCTGTTCTGATTTTAACCTATCAAATAGATCTCTCTGTGAGAGAATTGTTTTTATAGTCATAACTGTCATTGGTAAATAAAGTGTTAAGTTCTCACTATGAAGGTGGGACTGCTGCCAAGCTGCTTGCATGCATGAAAAACCAAGCATTGGTCAGGACATACATTTTGACCTTTTTGCTCTTTAACTATGACAAATTATTATTACCCAAAATTGATGTTATAAAATTACATAAGTTATTGGTCTAGATAAATATAATATCAGTAATTCTAGCCATCCTAACATCTATCATGTGTGCCTCTATTGTTTATTTTGTGACATGACATCATAAAGGAGACCAAATACCAAATAGTAGGTATAGAACAAAGTATATCCAACTTCTAAGATTTACTTCTGTGCCTCAAAACAGGACTACCCTTTTTTTGTATAATTCATAAAACATGACACCATGAGCTGCCCAACTTTGCAAGACATTCATTCACTCATATTATCCCATAGACTCAGTTCTGGGGTTGGGACTGGAGGCCAGAAACGCTAGACTATGTTTGCATGCATGCATTCAAGTTGTTACTCTATAGGCTTCTGTCTTTCAACATCTTCTTCCATTTATATTCTTTCATCAATTTCTTTATACTTTTGAAATCAAGAATTTTTAGGAAACATTGATATTTAACCCCAAACTTTAGCATATGTTTGTGTGAAAGATACACTTTCACTGACCACACAAAAATTTTCACATAATAGAATTGTATAATAAAACAGGTAAGTGCTATTCAATTATTGTGAGTCTTGTCCAAAAACATTTTTAATCTTTTTAAGTTTTCTTCAAGAAGATTTAAACCATAGTCAAGAATAAGATTATTAAACCTTATTAAATTTATCTGCAGTGAATAAAAATCAATTATAAATGGAAGGGTTAGTCCCAAAATTAGGTTATAGTACTACTTTTCTCTTATAAATGTATGTGTGTGTAGTCTTTATTGTCAATATTTGATTAGTCATCTATACACTTCACAATAATTAATTTATCTTGTTTACAAGCTTCTTTGAACATCAGAGTGGCCAATATACATAAGTCGTCATCATGATATTGAACCAAACATAAGACCATAGCATAAATAATTGGAATCCATTATGCTAGAATTCATAGAATGTCCTTGGGAACAGACATGGGAGGTATCAGCCATGGAAGCAGAATGTGCATGTGACATAATCAGCACCTATAGGGTAAAGTTGACATTTGACTTTTCACAGAATGAACTGTGATTGTGTGCCTATGTTGGAATATCATTATGATAATAATCCAAATAGTTAAATTTATTAAGTATTTACACTTTCCTAAGCAATTTTACAAATAATTAAGGTCTCTAGGGAACAGAATTAATGTATAATTTTGCTATGATTTCCCCATAACTGATGAATAAATTGAGACATAAAAGCATACCGAATTCCTCAAGGGCTCACATCTAAGAAGTAAGAAGCATGCTTGGACTTGGAGCACTTGCCATCAGAGATAGAGGTTTTAACACATTCGCTACATGGACCTCTTTGTATTAATTCCATTCCTATTGCTGTGATAAAACACGCTGACCAAGGCAGCTTTTAACGGGACGTTTTAAACTGAGGTTACAATTTCAGAGAGTTAGAACCTGTGATGGCAGGAACAGCTGATAATTTGGAAGCAGCAGTTAGAGATAATGAGGATGATGGGAGGCCTTTGAAGCTTCAAGCTTGCCACAATGACACACCTCCTTGAGCAGGTCTACACATTTTCAAGTAGGGCTACACCTCCTCCAGCAAGCCCATACCATCCTTCCTCAGGGCCACATCCTCTAATACTTCCAAAACAAATGTGAGCTTGAAGACAGCAGGATAGGTCAATATGGGCAGCAATGGAAGACAAAAAATGTTTTCAAATATGTGAGCCTGTGGGAGCCATTCTCATTCAAATTACAACTTTCAACAGATATCTTTATTGTTCATGAAAATAGATGAATGGCAAACAGTAGACATTAGAGGCCATCCCAGACATGACCAGTTGAGAGTCTAGAGACTCCAAAGTTTAACAGACTGTGCTTTGTTTATGTGAGTATTTCATTTTCTTTACTAAAAGGATTTACTAAAGTCAGTAATGACACTAGGCTTCATGAAATATAAATATACATTGAATGAACACAGGAGCGTATTAAGATAAAATATTTTAAAATAATTTAGAACAAACATTCATATGTTTCATTCTTTGATAGAGAACTTTCTGGCTTGTGATTTCAGGTCAAAGTGGATAGGGTGAAGTCTAAGAGAATTCACCCTTACACACAGAACTATAGGCAACTGTGCAAAGCTAAGAGCAGAAAGCTGGTCTTCCCCAGGGAAGAGCATGCAAATTAGTTGACCAGTACCAAATGGCTGGCCCTGAAAACACACATACAAGTGACATTACATGGACTGAATATACATGTATATTACAGTTAGCTTAAAAAGAGTTTATGAATCTGAAAGAGCAGGAATTGGTAAAAGAAGGATACATCATATAATGTTGAAAATATCAGTGTAATATATTGAATAGAATTACCACTAAGGATCTACACATTAGAATACTAAATATGATTACAATAAAGAAGTTTTCCCTGTTGCAATTTAGTCTAGAAAATACTGTGACAATATTTCTAGTCATACTATGTTATTTATCTTTCCAATAAGCTCGTATGCTTAAATCCCCCTATTTTGCAAATCAGTTTATATTGTAATGCTCAAAATACTTTTGTGAGTTTGGATTACACTCTTCTACTTCAGCTGAAAGTTTAGTACCAGATGATTTGTGCAAAGACTACATGTGTGCACAACACTAATATACAAACAGTGTGGGGCAAATTCAACTATTTGTTGATTTTTACCCAAATTTGGTGACCATTATAGCAATAACATAGATAGCATGGCTGTTTAAAAAGTTAGTGCAAACAAAATACATAATAGAATACTGAAATACGCTGAAATTCTTATATTTCCCCTAAATAGATTCTATCTGTTATATTGGACATAAAAATAACTTCATTTATAAACCACTAATGATGTTCTTTTGAAATGTCTTAAAATATGCAAATTTTATATTGTAATTTAATAAATATAATTATAGATGAAAATTTGGTTTGTTTTAACTGAAATGACCAAATCATTTACTCCAAGATCTATACTGTATCTTCTATAATTTATGTACAGTGACTAGTATTCCTTTGGTTAAGTGTGTGAAATAGCTTTTGCTTCCATATTTCATAGATTTATATTAATTATATTTATAAAATATTGAGTTTGTGATTATATGGTACCTTTGTAGTGACTTACTACTTTTTGATTTGTGTTACAAATAATAAAACAAATGTTGAAATACTTTCATCTTTTAATTTGAGGAATTATGATTCATTTTTCCCTAGGAGTCACTTAGATCTATTTATGAGAGTTTTCCAATCTAAATTTTAAAACAAATATTTTTTCATTTATAAAACAGGTGATAAGACAAAGCTAAGAGTTTATGCTTAAATTTTCATTAAAGTCCTCTTGAGTTTTAGCATTGAAAGAAAGATACTAGAAGAGATACAACACAAAAGTCTGGACACACCAAAGTTCAACTCAATGAACCATTTAGTTTTGTTGGGGTTACTTATAGCAACATGGGTGCAGAGATACTTACAGGGGAAATGACTGAAAAACAGCTGCATCACCAAAGCTAATCCAAGTATGTATGACAGCTCATCAAAGCTCAGAAACAACAGTGCACTGCACAATCTGCAATCAGCTCAAGTAGTTCCATGGTGTCTTGTCCATTCCTGATGGTTCAGTTGGACTGCATCTCTTCTAGGCAGCTTGAGCTGGTCTTTATTTCTTCTTGGCAGTTTGGCTATCTGTTTATTCCAGGTACCTGTGCTTGTGTGTGTGTAACTCTCTGCAATCTTTAAAATTCTTATCCTCTTGGGAAGTGGGGGTGCTAGAGAATCTGGTCAGTTTCAGGGACTTCCTGAAGTGATTTGAGTTACTGACTTCCTATCTTGAGCTTCCTCTAAGGAAAGAATGTTTAACCACTTGTATCAGTGTTTCTCAACCTTCCTATTGTTGCAACCTTTTAACATAGTTCTTCATGTTGTGATGACCACCCCTGTGGGAATGCATAAGAGTATCTTGGTTCTTGGCTGGGCATGGGCCTGGAACTTGAGACTCCAAGGGAGAAACAGCAGGTGTTCAGCCATGCCCCCAGAACCCAGGGTCCTGACAAGCAGTCTAGTCTCCATAGACCTACATTGTTCAGTCACATAGGCCATTACAGCCCCTCCCAAAGTGCACAGGTAGAGGGTGTAACTACAGGCGTCAGGCACTAGAGAGATTTACATACTAATGAAGGCCAGAGGGTGGAGCCCATTAAGCATTCCCCGCAGACCCTCCCCCTTTCTCCCTCCCTATTTAACTCAGGTCTGCCCTCAGTTTCATGGGGGTACATCCAGATCCATGTACCACCTGCCATGAAAATAAACCCTTTTGGAACCAAGGATATTCTCATATCATTGGGGCCTGCTGTTGCCAAAGCTTCCAGCCTTTGGAACTCCAGACCTTTCTCCTGTTTGTGGGACCCGCTGGTGTGGAAAGCCTCTGTGACTCCACAGTGGCTTTTTCCCACATATCCCAACCATAAACTTACAGTTTTGCTACTTCATAACTGTAATTTGATACTGTAAATATCTGATATGCAGTATATCTGATGTGACCCATGTGAACGGGTCATTAGAAACCCAAAGGGGTCTCGACCCACAAGTGAGAAACACTGCCTTAGATTATGCTCTTGTATCACCTCTGGCATCTTAATCCTGTTGTTTTGTTTTGTTTTGTTTTTTCTCTTTTCCTATCTTGTATCTTAAATATGCTTCCACTTGAGAAAGTAAGTCTTAATCTAAAGGTTTTCTGCTACAAAACAGTATGAAAAATTTCAATATATCTTGTTGTGTTTTATAAAATAAAACTAGTATATGTTTTTTTTTTTTTTTTCACATTTAAAATTTATTCTTTGGTTCTTTGGTGAATTAGTATCTAATCTAAAAGCAATAGTAGTAATGAATTAGTACTTACACATTAAACTTTTTTTTTTTTTAATTTTTTTATTGGATGTTTTATTTACATTTCATATGTTGTCCCCTTACCCCATCCCCCACCCACCCAGGAACCCCTAATCCCCTCACACCTCCTCCTTCTTCTTTGTGGATGTAACCTCTATCTACCCCCCCACTCCCACCTCCCCACCCTCAAAACTCCCACCCCCTGGGGCGTCCAGCCTTCATGAGGTCAAGGATCTCATCTTCCACCTGTGCCCGGCAGGGCCCTCCACTCTTATATATTCAGCTAAGGCCCTGGATCCCTCCATAAGTGCTCCCAGGCTGGTGGTTTAGACCCTGGGAGCTGTGGTTGGTTGGTATTGTTGCTCTCCTCATGGGGCCACAAATCCTTTCAGCTCCTTCAGTCTTCACTCTAACTCCTCCATTGAGAACCCCATGATCACTTCAATGGCTAGTTGTGAGCATCTGCCTCTGAATATGTCAGACTCTTGAAGACCTCTGAGGAGACATCCATATCAGGCTCTTATCAGCATGCACTTCCTGACTTCCACATCAGCATCTACCTTTGGTGACTGCACATGGGATGGATACTCAGGTGGAAATGGTAGGGTGAGAGGGGTGCCTCTATTGGCCCATGCTGAGGCATTCGTTCCCCCTGAGGTAGCAGCTTTAGTGTTGAATAGTTTATTTAGGGTAAGGGAACAGGAGTTGAGAAGGCAGTAGAGAAAGGGAAAGGGGAAGGAGAGGGGAGGGGAAGAGAGAGAAAAGAGGAAAGACTTACCAGGAAATGGAGAAAAAGGGGGAAGGGGGAAAGGGGAAGGGGAGAGATGGAAAAGGGGGTCAGGGCAAGAAAAGAGTGAGAGAGAGAGAGAGAGAGAGAGAGAGAGAGAGAGAGAGAGAGAGAGCGCAAAGAGGGAGAAGGGAGCAATCAAGAAGCCCCTTTTACAGCAAGCCAGGCCTCCCAAGTAGTTGCCAGGCGATTGTTCATTGGAGCCTAGAAGGAATGCTGGCACATCTTTAGTTCATTTATGATTTTGGAACCCTAGGATGTGCAATACCTCATGTCTATGGCTGACGCATATGGTGGAGAAAGCTACATCATGGTTCCCAGGAAACTTACAAATGAAGGGCGAGAATCTGGGGTCCCTTCAACAATTTAAGCATGTGCCCTCAACTCCCCAACTAGATCCTACTAGGTACCACATCTTAAAGTTTCTATCACCTCCCAATGACACCACACAGAGAACTTTGAAAGCTGGACTCACTCAATTCATGTTTATGATCACAGTGACTTTTGACAATGAAAGTCACTTGCAAAACATTTAATAAATAGTAGGTAGTTTGATTGTAATAAATTTATACTTTAGTAAGTGTATATTTTCACATCCTTCCCTGCATGACATTCTTTCTTACAATAACAAAACCCTTTCAAGTTTCCAGACAGAAGCTTTTCCAAGCTTTTCCAGTCAGCTTTTCTCCACACAACCTAACAATGAATTTTTTAGACCAACTTTCTTAACTAAAGCCATGCTCAGTATTCAAATGTGCCTTTTTCTCCTTTTTTACACACCTGAATTTCTTTATGCATGTAGCATAAACATTATGTTTAATATGTGTTTCACCAAACATATAAACTGAAGAGGAAAAACATTCTAAAACTAATTTCACAATGGCATAGATCCAATATAATGCTAATTTCATGTTGGATTTCAACATTTATAAATATTTCATCATGCTTACTTCTGATTTTGTCTTTCTGGCAAATATGAATATCTAAAAATTTTCCACTAAATAAGCCTAAATAAAATGTAATTTGATTGCTTTTAAATACCTAAAACCATTTTGCTCAAAGTGAACTAGAAAATAAAATAAATTATAATGAACTATTAAATGAAAAACACAATGTATTCTGAATGTTGGACCTTCCTTGAGATATTTGCTGGTTCTATATTTGCTGGTTTGATTGGAAGATGGTAGTCTTTATATCATAGCAAAAGCAGGAATGATGTCTTCTTCTTCTTTTTTTTTAACTAGAAAACTAACTAGACAATGTGAGATCTGTCCCTCACAAACTCATCTAAATATACAAATTTTCCAATAGCTTTGTCTGCAAACATTCATTATGTAAGAGTTGGAATTTCAACATAAAAAATTGGGGAGTTTAGTTCAGTCCATGGCTAGTGGTGACCATCTTTTCTATTTTCTCTTAAGTCATATAACTTTTGATGTCATATATCAGAAATCATGTCATAATCCAAGATGTATCAGTAACATTTAGCCTAGGCATGCTATGGGTTTTTTTTTAAATGTTTGGAGGGTATTTTTCTGAGCTAACTACTCCTACTTTCTCTTTAGCTATTTCTGTCACATCCATCTAGCCTGCAGGGCATAGTTTGATGCTACCTATGTATTTGCAGCACTTTGCATAAGGTCTATCACTACAATTGTCACATGACACTGCCATTTCTCTTTATTTGTCACACTTGTTTGCAGTTAAACATGTTATACTATCAGAAGTAATTTATAGAATTGTGTTATGCTAAGCTTCCAGTAATAATAGGTAGAAACAATAAAAAGGTCAAAACGATTACTCTGAAGTGAAAAATTGAATTGCCAACCAGAAATTTTATTGAAACTGGTCTGAAAAGGGCAAATCCTTTACAAACTTCACAGAAAATCATACTATTTTAAGAATTTTTTTTTTTGGTGTACATGCAATCAGAACACATTGCTTTCAGTGTTTTGTGATCTGGGGGTACAGTTCTGTGATAATTCAAGAACACTAATACATCTGTGTATATTTCTGGCCACAGACAGCTACACTCCTTGAGCCAGTAATCTTTTATCAGAGAAAGAGTGTTTAGTAGTGTTTACCAGTCAGCTTCCTTTGCTATGCTTTTTTTTACTATGTTATTCAATGCTATTACATCCTCCTTCTATTCTTTACAGAATTATATACATTATGACAACACAAAGTATAGGGGACTGAGTATTAAGCTCTGAGCATCTTCTAATCCACCAAGATTCTCAATGGCAGGACAATGTTTGGCTAAGCTTTACAATTTCAACAGAACCCACTGCAACCTTTATAGCTCAGTGTGAATAGCCAACAGTGTCCTAGTCTAAACATTATTAGTTATGTAGTTATAATTCTCTTGATTTCAAGAGAGAGATGGTTTGATTGTGTTTAGCTTTGTTGGTATCTTAAAATATTCATCTTGGATGCTATTTTGTGTGTCTTCCACAGCAGGTATTATCTAACCAGATGCTAAAGCCTTTCAAATTAATACAGAGCATCTTGTTAAGCATGCCTCCTGCTTCACACTGTCAGACCTGTGGAAACCTGGCTTTTCCTGCCAAAAGACATTCTCGTTGGCAAGGGTTCAGCCTTGACATGTGTTAGCAATAGTGCTTACTGGGACTTAAAATTTTTACTAATGCAGCTAAAAGATTATATTTTAATAAATTTACAAATAATTCAAGCATATAATCATAGAAGATATCTTTTGCAGATTGCAGTAGGAAAAAATGGTTTCTTTTCCTTCCCATACAGATGAGTTAAGATAACAGACAGCACACTAATTTTATCATAAAGCTAGAAACCTTAATTCCTCAGTGAGAAATTGTCTCTGAGGCTCTTTTCTTTTCTTTCATATGCTTCCTATACCCAGAAGATGCCAACGTAGATTTAAGGGAATTTGAAGGAGAGGTGAAATAGGTCAAACAATTAGTAAATTTGGATTGGGGAACTACATCATGATTCTAAGCCTCTGTGTTTATATCTTTCCATATGTATCATGGCAAGGTTGAGGCAGGGAGGAAGCTCTCAAACTTAGAGTCAGATACTAAGAGCTACTTTACTTCAGAGATTTTTATTTTAACTTACTTGTGTGAGGAAACCCTAAATCTTTGCCAAATTCGTAGGTAGATGAGGTCTCTTAAGTGACATTTGTAGGAACAAACACTTACATTCAGTGAAGACAGTTCAAATATGCCTTGTCATCATTTTATTCAACTAGATACCAATTGAGGACTTGTGTGATCTCTTGAAGAGAAATATAGACAGAAATAAAATGGGTATTTTGTTAGCGAAGTTTTGTTTTGCTTTTAAACAGTTTGTACTGGTTGTAATGATTTACATCTTTAATCCAAGCACTATTGAGGCAGAAACAGGAAGCCCTCTGTAAATTCAAGGACTTCCTGCTATACATAGCAAGTTCCAGGTTAGCCAGAGACACATGATGAGACTCTATCTCAAAAACAATAAATGAAAATAAAAATAAAAGCAGTTTTGTGATATTCAAAAGATTCCTTTGTAGCTTTATATCTCTGTCAGCATTGCTCTTGTCAAGCAGTTGTTCATATGTGTGTGTGTGTGTGTGTGTGTGTGTATTGTTCAGGACAAATTTGCTAAGCAAAATGAAGCAAAAGGGTACACTGAGACATTTCTTCTTGCACATTAATGCCAAGTACTTTTACATTGACATGATAGTGTCTCATTTATATTACTAGTCAGAAAATGGTGTAGATCAACTTCCTCTCCTTTTGGAGATAGTTATGCTGCCTCTGCTTTATAATTAGAATCATCATTAGGACAACTTAAAGCAAAAGAGCAATGGGTAACCATGGGATTTGTGACTGTCAGATTAAACATGGTTCTCAGGATGTATTTCAGTAGCACCAATGGGAAAAGTGCCCAATGTTTATGTATTTTGAAGCATACAATACATTATTGTATTTTTCTAATCTGGAGAACTGAGCTCTGTAAGAAATTTAAAAAACTCTATGTACAGTAGTCATGTATGAGTAAAAAGTAGCTCACTTTGAACTATTGGTTCTCAACCTTCCTAATGATTCAAGACTTTAATATAGTTCCTCATGTTGTGATTCCCCCCTCCCACCATAGAATTATTGTGTTGCTACTTTACAGCTGTAACTTTGCTACTGGCATGAGGGAAATGTATTCAATTTAAAAATTTTTATACAATATATTTGGATCATGTTTCCACTCACCCAACTTCTCCTAGATCTTCCCTGTCTTCTTACTGATCCAAATTTGTATTTTTTCTCCCCTCTCTCCTCTCTCTGTCTGTTTCTGTCTCTCTCTGTATCTCTCTCTTTCTCTCTCAAAATAAAAAATAAGACACTAAAACAGAAGTCAAAACAACAAAAACTAACAAGACAAAACAATGCCAAAAAGAAATAAAAATTGCATTTCGTGTTGGCAAGCTACTGGGTATGAGGCCCGCCCTGCATTTTGGTTGATGTACACAGTGTCTTTCCATTGAAAAACACTGATTTTTCCTTTCCCGAAGGGTATCAACTGCAAATATCTCATTGTTAGTGGTGGGGCCTATCAGCTTTCCCATCTCATTCCTGTCACATAGATAATATATGAATGCCTATTTCTTCTCTTAACAGTTTTCAATTGTCCCTAGTAAAGGATGGGGTATGTGAGTAGCTCCCTCATCTATGCAATACTGTGGGCAGATTGATCTTGCTAGATCAACTCAGATGGAGTGAGTTCGTTAATGTATAGTCAGGTCAGGTCCAGATGTTTGCATGTCTCAGCACTTCTTCTTAAGCCCCTATAATTTTTTTTCTTTTTCTTCTTCTGAAACAGTCCTTGTTCTCTAATTGTAAACCATCTGGGGTGATGGTGATAAATACAGTTCATTTTGGGCTGAGTTCTCAGTCTTATAGTCTTAGTATTTTGACATATATGAGCCTATGACTACTTCCCACTGACCAGGGCTGGGAGCAGTCTAGGTCTAGGAATCGAATCATCAGTATTTAAATGATAATTTATCAACATGATCAGCTGGCAAAGTAGAACTGCAAGGCCCCTATGACATCCTCAGCTATAAGCTTTTGACCAGGGTTAATACAAAATTCCTTCTCCTGAGAAACCCTCAAATTCAATCAAAGGCATTAGTACCCCTCCTCATAACATAACAGTCATGTCACTATGACACTAGTCAGTACATCTTGGCTGGTAGGTCTCTATTATGGCACATATGGTACTGAACTAGACAATACTACTGATGCCTTTTCTCCTTTACCTACCTACAAATAGGCTTATGTCACCAAGACAAATAGCAATTACAACAGAAATACTCAAGTCTTTTCAAAGTGCTATGGTCCACAGATGGAAGAGAATTCCAAATAAGCCTGTGGTGGTTAAAACCACAGAGCTTTCTCAGAAAATACAATAAAGTGCCAGCAAGGGAGATGATTTGACTTACAAAAAAAAAAAATGAAAATGAAACATTTTTTTTTTCTCTAAGTCCTGTTTCCAAGCAATCTGCCCTCTAGGATCTAGGATTCAACAAATTACAGAACACTAGCCCCTGGGGGGAATCTGCCTATGTATCTGCATATAAGGGCTAGTGATTGACAAATTATAGTTTATAGAGTGAAGTGCAAGTAGAATACAAGACACATTTCAGTGGGAGGACAGTAAATGACTCATGGGAGAAACAAGGCTCAATGATTACACAGCCTGGAGCTGCCTGACAGCACCACTGTTTGATTTCAACAAACATCCATATTTTACAAGAATCCAGTTGCCTTGTTTGGAAAGTTTTGAAAACACAAGTTTAACAAGTTCTCATGTACATATCTGTCTTTTAAAAAGGCTTTTGCAACTTGCTATGTTAGACACGCGCCTCTGTTCCAGTCCCCAGATCACCATGGTGGGTTGAATGATCCATCAGGCAGTTTTATCGAAAAGGCAAAAACGTCTGTCGTTAGGATCTGCAAAAGTAGTCAAAAGGCACAAAAATATTTGCATAGTGTTGGAATAGCTTTCGTTTTAATTTGGGCAGTCTTATTTATAGAGTTTTGTTAAAATCCTGAGTTCCGTTGTGCCTGTCAAATCGCATTATCCATGCAAGTGATTTTCCTTCAAGCTATCTTCCCCAGAGCTGACCATGAGACATAGCTGTTTTACACAGTAATTGTGGATGACAGCTTTCCCTGGGTTTATCTGAGTCTAGGAGCTAACTCTAGAAACAGAGGTCATAAGTATTACAATTTATTACATAATATTAATGCAAACATCCATATATGTATATACTCTGTAGACTGGCATAATACTGGGGCTTAATTTATAGAAGGCAAACTCTTTGTTGCCATAAAATATTTCTAAATTAAGTATTTGAAGACATTTTAATTTGTAATTGTTTTAAGGACATAGTTATTCTCTTGCATTGTGCTCATCTCGCTAATACAATGTTTCTATTTTCAATTTATTCTAGAAAATATATCTTCTGGGTTGTAGAACAGTATATTTACCTTTGTACATGTAAATTTATGTGCAATTATATGAAAATAAACACAAATTTTAAATGAACACTTTCCACTTAGTACTCTAAACAAAACCAATCACCCGAAGAGCCAAGTTTTCAAGAATAGCAAACCTAGAAGAGGAGAATGGCACAGTCTGAAGGCAGTCATTATTAAATATTTTTAAAGTACTGTTGTATAGCTACTTCTATTCCTAGAAGATACACCCTCAAAGCAAACTACATGGTTTTTTTAGCTCTTAAAATGTCTTTGTCTTTTTTTGTAAAATGATCCTTGAACCTGGAGTTTTATTGTTGATGAATGCATGGGTATTGGCTACACAACTACACACACACACACATACACAAGCACATTTATAACAAAAATTAACAAGAAAAGAGGACATGATTTGAAGAAAGAGTAAGATAAAGATGCAGGACAGTTTGGAGAGAAAACAGTGAATGTGGAAATGATTCTATTACATTGTAATCTCAAATATTTAACAGTAATTATTAAAGTTAGAAAGTGTTGATGTTTCTAATTTACTTCTGGATATTGATATATGTATGCATCTGTGCTATAAACACTTTCCTGGGAGCTCACTTTTGAGTGGCACCAACCGTTGATGAATAAAGTACAAAAATGCTTATTTGTATTTGGGGAGGGCATGGATAATGTTTCATGAACCCGATTCTCAACTCACCCTTTATTTTCTCTCATCCTTCTCCATCGAATGGACACCCATGAATCTTTAACTGGTACTTACATATTCAGATATATCACTGACAAAATGTGGGGCTTGTTAATTAAGTGACTCACACAATAGAAAGCTTGAATGCCCTTCTTGGCATTCAGTTTCTGACTTGTTTCCTTAAAGCAAGGACTCTTCTGCTAAGTAAAATCTTTTAAACATTTAGTAAATAAAGTGTGTGTGTGTGTGTGTGTGTGTGTGTGTGTGTTTAAAGTCTCTGCTTTCACAACTAAACTCCAAGTAAATAGACCATATGAAATGAGTCAGGAAGATAGGATAGTCAGTGACTCATATACATTTAATATTGAATATCAAAATAAGATTCAAAGTGAAGAGATGTGAGGGTAGAATTGTTGCATCTGTTGGAAGAAACCTGACAGCTGCTGGTGGTGGTCAGAATGGATAAGGGGCCTGAGCTGAAGAAAAGAAAGGATGGCACTGTTCTCAGGCTACATTCTTTCTTCCTTCTACCTAGGTTACTCTCATCGAGTGTCATAGGTACAAAACTGAATGAATGTCTTTTTACCAAGGTATGAAGGGATGCCCCCAAAAATGGTTCAACATAATAAATCTATTATGGAACTGGGAAAGGTGGTGTATGCTTCTAATCTCAAAACTCAAGAGGCTGAGGAAGGAAAAGATGTGCTTGGGGCCAGATTGACCTAGATTTCAAAAACCTTGTCTATTCATCAAAGCAAAATAAAATAAGCAGAACAAACAAGAGAAAACCTAAATAGGTACAACTCATTGGACCAGGGGTTATCATTTGAGAGATGAGCAGCGAAGGCACATGAATCATAAATGACTCAGGCTCACCTTAGTACAGATAGAAATGCACAACAGGATAGCACAGTTAGGACCCAGCGTAGGTGAACGTTTCTCTGACATGTGCCAGATCTGGGGGCATTAACACTTCGGAAGATACTGACACGTGCTATAATGGATCTGGCTAGCATTACTTACTCCAATCTATTTTAGACAAATTTTCTCATTTGTGCCCTCTGAAAAATAAGACTGCCAAGGTTGATAAGTAATATAACAGATACAAAACAATTTTTAAGCATATTTCTACTTTAAAATAAAGTTACCATAAAACCATACCTTAATATAGGGGTAGAGGCTGGAGTAGAGAGATGGCAAACTAGGAAAATAAGCTGAAGTAAAGATATTTTATATTTTATGTGATTGAAGAGACTTATATCTTTAAAGTGGGAATTCACAGAAATGCCAAGACTTGTATTTGCATACAAGACATGTCATGCCTCCCTCAATTTTTTAGAGACATTAATGGCAAAGCTGTTATTTTATTTGGGTTTAAAAGTAACTCACACTCTACAACATGAGTCAACTTTGTGTGAAAAATGATATAAATGTGGTTAGAAGAGCTAAATTCTGATCCAAAATAGTATGAGTGGTAAATATTTGTATGTATCTAAATACATTAACTGTAGCTACTTTTCCTTTAAGGTTTTTGTGGCAACACCTAAAATAGTGCAGTTCTCACTGTGTGTTCAAAGGCATGTGAGTAGTATGCCTGAGTAACTCCCAGACAGAAAGAAAAACTCCCTTGAGTCTGAGAGTGTTTTATGGCATTGTGTTTGTAGACTCCTAGCACTCTTTAAAATTCCAAGAAAAACATAAACTGAACAAAAATAATTCTGGTTATTGGAAAAGTAAGTCCTTGCCAAATTATGGTTGGGGAACAAAATGAGTAGTCTGGAGAACTGGGTGTTTCTGCTGGTAATGAACCTGCTTTTTTATGTCATTGCTTTAGAGGAAGTTGAGCTTTTCTTGTGGACTCCTTTGATCATACTTCCCAAAACATGAGCACGTTTTAGTTAGCATTTATCCTTCATTGATTTAACTTTCTTATAATACCCTCTCAACTGTTAGATTTTGAAATCTTCTTTATATAATTGGGCATCTTATTTACTCCTTAAATGAGATGCCAATGTGTGGAGTTTCCCTATCAGTTTATTAATTTTCTATACATATGACTATGGATGATTGCTAGTTCTTGGCTCACAATTAGATACATTCTCACTGCTATGTCTAAATTTCCAATGTCAAAATATATAGCATATATTCTTTCTAAGATCCATCTGATTATTCTTCCTGAATTTTTTTTAGAAGTATGTTTAAAGAATAAAAATTTAGGCACACTAGACAAGAGAAATAACATATTGTTTATATCTGTGCTTCCTGAGTAAGACTAGTGTGGTGTTTCCAATTAATGAATGGTAAATCTAAATGAATTTTGGGTACTGAATTACACAAAGTGAAATAAGTGTTTCTAGTTACTTTTGCTACTTCGGTATATAATATAGACCATGGAATAAAATATGTATTTAATTTGGTGCTTAGAAATACAGATGGATAGATGAATGGTAGATGGATGGGTGGACGGTTGGATGAAAGGATAGATGGATAGATGGATGGATGAAAGGAATCATGCATGCATGAAGAGATGATAGTTTTGGAAAGACGTGACTTTTTTTGCTTGATAATTTTCATCTTTACATAAAATCAATGCATCAGAAATCAGAATATAGTAGGACTATAGTACGTAATGCTAAGGTTTTGTATGCTTGAGCAGGTTATTGATTAGTGTCAAGCTTTGACACCCATATACTGAAATGAGTAAGCTATAAAATGATTCAACACAGAAATGCACAACAAGCAATACAAAATGTCTACTCCTTAAAATGGTAGTCCTAATGTGTATTCATAACTAACTTACGCAATTTTGAAAGGTTCTCAAATTTTACATGGTTTAAATTTTTAAAACTTAAAGTCTGTTACAGTTGCATATTTTGGTAGTAGAATCCTCTCAACGTTTTGTGAGTTTAAGAAACATTTAAATTTCACAAAGACTAAGAGATGGCAAAGTAAAAGAAAAAAAGCTTGTCAGAAGAAAATTGATAAACAGAGTGAAATCATCTTCTAGGAGATAAATAGTCCATATGTATAGCGACCTGTGGCAATGATTCAATGTGTACTTCTTGATAATAATACAACTTTTGTAGGTCTCAATGAGATTTTCATACCACATTTGAGGTTTGTTTCTATTTTACTTTCTGTGACTATGACAAAAAACATGATTAAAAACAATTTAATGGGGAAAGGGTTTTGTTATAAGTTACAACTCTTAGGTCATCATCTTTTATTGAGGGAAGTCAAGGAAGAAACTCAAGTTAGGAACCATGAAGGAGGACTACTTGTTAATGCATTTTCTGGCTCACTCTAGATTTCAGATACAGGTCAGGACCTGTCTAGGAAATACCACCCAGAATGGGCTGGGCCCATTTACATCAATTATGACAATCAAAACAATCCCTCCTAACAGACATATTCATAGATAATCCTGTTAAAAACAATGACTTATTAACTGAGATTTATTTAAGTGATTCTAGGCTATGTCAAGTTGAAAATATTAACTAGAACATGAAATTAATAACTATTTAATAAAATGTATTTTATATTATATTTTAATAAATTCATAAGTGTGAGACAAAGTGCCTAGCCTCAGAAAGGCTTGAAGTACCAGGGTCAGGTGATATCCAGGGGGAACCACCTACTCAGAGGACAAGAGGAGGGGAGATGGGATAAGGATTGTGGGAGGGACTGACCAAGACAGGACAGTGAGTGGGATGTAAATAAGTAAAAAATTAAATTAAATTTAAAAATAAACAAAAGAAACAAATAAAAGATCTACACCTAATTCAATGAATAAAATAAAATTAAGTTTGTTAAAAAATAAACAATAATGAATTAGTTAATACACTTTGCTATATTTTAAATTAATAAAATAAAATAATAAAATATAATTAATAAAATATAATATACAAATAACAATTTATTATGTAATTAATAAGCTATAAGCAAATAATACTTGATAGACTATTGTAAAATAATGTAATAATTATATAATAATTATAAAATATAATTTGCTTGATTTTTTTATTTGTAAAAATTAAGTCATTGTAACACTGCTTAATACGGTGTGATAGTTATCTTTATAAAATAATATTGAGTTCATAACAATAGTAATTAATGAAATAGCTTATGCAGATAAAAGTTGGATGAAAAGTACAAAAGTGTTGGTTGGTTAATTAACTTCTGTGATATCGGCTTGTATAACAACTCTAACAGCATATTGATCATGGGTGTGTATTATGGTTGTGATCTATTTTATCATGTGTGAAACTTATAAATGAATCAAACTCTAAGATTAGATAACATGATCCCAAATATCATCAAAGTATTCTAACAATAATATACACTAAATTAAATGTAATGTGATACTTCTGAAATATATATTTGATAAACACATATAAGCAACAAATTATGCAAATTACAAATGTCATAGATTATTTGCTGGAACCATAAATCAAGATGCTTAAATGCTAGTAGTGTGCCTTGATCAACCAGCCATCTATATAGGTTTTCTTAATTTTTTTTCAAGGTTTATGTCTCGTATTATGTTGTTCCTACTTGAAGATTCTATCTTTTACATTTCAAGTACATCTTCAAACATTTTTCTCCCTCTTCTAGGAGTTCGCCGCACTGACTAAAGAGTTGAATGCTTGCCGTGAACAACTTCTAGAAAAGGAAGAAGAGATTTCAGAACTGAAAGCCGAAAGAAACAACACAAGAGTAAGTATTAAAGCCATCTTTTGGTATCTAGGCATAGTCTGCAGTCAGTTACCAGGGCACAATTCTAAAAGCTTGCAAAGACTTTAGGCGAGCTAATCAAGTCCTGAAGCTCTGTGGGTTCCAATACACAGTCGGTTACTTTTCAAAGATGGGAACATGGTATAATACCCAAAATAAAAAAAGAAAGGAAACCAAAATTATAGACTCAGCTAAATCACTATGTTGCCCTGTAAAATGTTTCCATTCCCTCTGGTCTTTACTTCGTTGTTCTTTAAAGGAGCCTGCATTTGATCCGCAGTTCACTTTAGCAAAGAACTTACTTAAAAGTGTGGACTGACCTTAATACTTGCATGTAATTAAAATGGTATAGAAGCAGATTGGAGGAAAGTGGGATATCATTTGAAATGTAAACAAATGGAATGAGTAATAAAAAATCTTTTAAAAAATAATAAAAATGGAGTTCAAATTGGAAAACTATTAGAACAACCTCTACCAGTTAAAAAAGGTTTACCACATTTATTTCATTAGATATTCTGAACTCATAATTTTTACATGCATCCTGTTGTATGATAAAATACATACTTACACATTTTGCTCTTAGAAATTCCTCTATGTTGTCAGTCAGATTGTGTGCCGTGGAATTAATTCTAAGATGATATATTTTTATAGACCCGAAAAAATATTACTAAATTTTTCAGAATATGTATCTAGTTATATTATTCATAAGTTAATGTATTCTCCTTGTTAAACAGAAGGAGAGTCCACTTTCATATGGTCATAAATGCAATTTTACTATTAAGAAGGTGAACTTGTATTAAGCATCATCGTCTACCTAGGTTAATCCTCTGCAGGTAAAGTGATTAGTAGCCAACTTATTTTATGCTTGAGCTTAGAGTGTTATACAATTACAGCTCCAGAGACAGAGTTGTGACTCCCGTAAGAGTGGACTTGCTTGCATGAGGGTTATACCATCAAATTCATTTCTGTCTTCATTCATCAGGATCTGATTGTATGGTGAAAAGAATTCTCACATGTGCATTGTGCATGTGAATTCGTTCTCATCAAGGATTTGACGAGCCAATCACATTGCTTATAATGGGATGAAATTTTTGGTTCCTCTCCCTGTGCATAGTTCTTTGTAAAAACTAGTACTGCATTTCCAGGCAAATTTACCTCTTTCTAACATATTATTTATTTTGCCCTGTCCTGTTATTTTGAACTGTAACATGTTAATCTACCTTCCCCGATGTATCAGAGTACAGACAAAGTGAAAACTAGGGAAATGCATTCCTTTTGTTTTATTTTCAAGGAATCCTCAGATTAAGAATGCATTTGGGCCATTTTGCTAGCTACATCTGTGCTTCTTCTATCCATGTCTTTTTGTTCTGTAGTCATTTATTGCTTTATACATTCTTGTGCAGATGATACTGAGTTTATCCCTGCTTTGCAGACAAAGCAAGTCAAATGTATCATAGGTCACACACAGTAAAAGAGCAGAGGATTAGAAGGGTAATCCAATGTACGTAGACCCTGTGCCACTGGCACAGACCCATGAGATCACTGGGAGAGCTACCCACATTATACCCACTCAGGATCTCAAAGATTTATCATGGCTTACATGAAACCTTGCTCAAGAGTCAACACCCTACTGTGTGGCATATGGCACTTTTAATATTGTCACTGATGGAGATTTGTTTCAGTAGTCAGATCATTTTTTTTTATCATATTAAATGCCTTGAGTCTACAAGCACACTCAGCTATTTATCTTAAAGGATCACAGGAGTATGGTAAAGTATTGTGAAACACCTGCTAAGATCACAGAGAAAGATAGAAGTTTCCTTTAAGACAACAACAATAAGGATTTTAGTTAGAAGCAAGATTAACAGTTACAGATTAATATTTAACAATGATAACAATTTTTTCTATCTTCCTTAAAGAAGTATTATCAAGACATTTTGTTGTTAATTAGATCAAAGCAAACAAATTTCTGGATTCTAGGGAATATAAAATCTTGATGATACAATGACTGATTAGGTTACATACTACTTTTGACCTCATTGATTGCATCAAAAACAATAATAAAACTGCAGGGCTACAATTCAAACATGTCTTCCTATTCCCTCTCAAATCCCTCCAATGGCCATATTGAACAATATAGTTATAGAGAATCATCTTTCAGATAGATTTATATAGTAATATTTTTGGTACATGTTGTGTTACCATCTTGCTTTGAATACCTATGCATTGCTGTTGGAAAGACAGCAACCAAACATCACAAAAACTTTCTTCTCACATCTAGGTAGTACCTGATTGTGTACAGTTGTGAGTTTAACTGAAAAAGAGTTCAAATTTCTAGGGTTTTGATAAATATTCATACCTTTCCATGTTAGTGAGCTAGACTTTTAGAGACTTTTAGAGATGTGGGCTGCCTAGAAGAACCTCTGGAAGGAATAGCTAGTAACAAAGATCCACAAAAGAAACTGAGACCAGCCAACCTGCCTTGAAGACTCAGATAACTGATCTGCCTGGGAAAGATACTCTTCTAACCTGTTTTTCTGCATGCTAGCTGTGTATTACTTTTCTTGTCTTATTGTTGTAGCTAAGACTTTAAGTTCTTTTCCAAATGTGATTTTACATTATAGAACAGCCCCACCCATCTTACTTCTTAGTTCTATTACTGAAAGATTTCTCCTATTCCCAGGGAACACAGAGTCTGTTTTAGGGCCAGCATCTCTCATTTTTTTCTCTTTTTCCCTAGAGAAGTAGGGTTATTAAATATTAAAAGTTTGTATTGCAAGTTCCTTTCTACCAGTATGCCTGAGGCCAGCGTTGCTTTCTTTGGCCATCCAAAGAAAGATTACTTACCTAGGAGTAGAGTAATCTCTCTCTCTCTCTCTCTCTCTCTCTCTCTCTCTCTCTCTCTCTCTCTCTCTCCCTCCCTCCCTCCCTCCCTCCCTCCCTCCCTCCCTCTCTCTTCTCTCTCTCTCTCTCTCTCTCTCTCTCTCTCTGTCTGTCTCTCTCTCTCTCCATGTATATGTATGTGTGGTATATGATACATATCTGTCTTCACATGTCTTCAGGTATTCATGTTCATTGGTGCACCTGTGGAGGGCAGAAAAAAATCCAGTGTTACTCTACACATTATTTCCTTTAGGCGAAATATTTCATTAAATCCTGTCCATTTCCAGCTAGGCAGGCAGCCAGCAAGCCCCAATACTTCTCTTATCCCTTCCCAGCACCCAGGGATGTGGTAACAGAAATGCCGAGGGCCATTTGCATTTCTTACATGGTGATCACAAGTACTCGTACCCCCAAGCATCACTAACCTCTAAAGTCACTGTTTTGTTTTCCTTTTTCTTCATAAATTATTAGTTCCCTTATACATCATAAGAAAAGAACTAATTCTCTTCACATAATTACTTAGTCTAGGATACCACTGAGTTTTTTATTATGTTTTTTCATACAATAAATTTCGAGCACGTTTGCCCATCTCTAAGTCTTCCTAGATTCTGCCAATCTCTCTACCCACCTAAGTTTATGCTCTTATCTCTCTCCTCTTAAAAATAAAACAAAACGTAGAAAACAAAAATGAAAAAAGCAAGAAACGAACAAATGAAACCCTATAAATATATGATCTCCTTTGTTTATTTGTATTATTGTCCTAGCTAAAACTTCAGCCAACATAACACACACACACACACACACACACAGAGAGAGAGAGAGAGAGAGAGAGAGAGAGAGAGAGAGAGAGAGAGAAATGCACATATAAACACAAACAAAACAAAACCCCAGAATCGTATCTTTCACTAAAGAAAATATATAAATCCTGTCTCCCTTTTCTTATCTTACTGTCTTCACTCCTGTTTTTTCTCAGAAGTTTCCTACTTCTCTATGGCTTCTGAAACGTGTATTAATAAATCTGCACCTGCTTTCTGTACCACCAGCTTATCTTACAAATCCACTTTTGTGGCCACCAAAACCCTCAAGCATTGTCCTCTGTTGGGTACTGCCACCTCCCTTGGCTTCCTGGGAAGCTTCAACATCTTCCTTTATTGAAATGTACAAACCAGACCTTTTTAGGGATCTGATTTCCTGTGCAGTGGCTATCTTCGATGAATGGAGCCATGTAGTGATTTGTTTAACAGTTTCTCAGTGATGACCTTGGACAGATTTCCGATGGCTACTTGCTTTTATTACAGCATCGGGGAACTCCCTCCTGATGTTTTTGCCTTCAACTCAGTGTTTATTACAGGAGTATTAGCTTTCTTTCTCATCTTTTAAGGAAATATTCTTTGTCATCTTTTAAGGCAATATATATATATATATATGTATATAATCTCACACACACACACACACACACACACACACACACACACACATTTTTATTTATTACAGTCATTGGGCATTCGGGCATTTTGATAGAATCTGCTTTCCTCAAACATGTACTGAAGAGTTTCCTCTGTAGCTCTGAAGAGTTTCTTCTGTAGCTCTGTAATGGGGGTGGGGGTGCTTAAAACCAGAGTATTTGATTCAACTCTCCAAATCCTTTTCTTTCTGGAACTCGGTAGTCTTGACTTTCTTCTTTTTCTCCAGGGAGGACAGGCTGGCTTTAGGTCTGTTCCTGCTTCTCTTCAAAAGTTTGGTTCTACATCTGTTCTTGTCTTGGATGTAATAAAGCAATCGTTTTATCTTCTTCCAGCTTGCTCACTAATTTGATCTTCGGAGCATCTTTAGACACTTATGCTAATTTATCCCAAGTGACTTTGTAAGACAGTGGCTTGCCTTAATATATTTTCAAATATCACTTTATGTTTTTCTGTAGTTTCTCCAGTTTGATTTCAATAGCAAAGGATTAAAGTGGTGAGTTCTAAAGCTTTTGACTGGGCCCTCATCCGAGGTTCCACATCATGCCAATGGACCAATTCTGACCCCAGTAACAAAAGCAACTTCAGATAAAAGCGAAGATCACTGGTATCAATTTTTAACACTAGATTTGTGAGCATTCAGGTTTTGTAGAGAGGTTGAAAGATGTAGTTGGCTCTGGGGCTCCTGATTTCTGGTTCTTTTATTTTTTTCTTTAATCTTTTTTTACAGTCCAGTCATTATCCCCCCTCCTGGTCTGCCCTCTGACTGTTCCTCATACCTCCTCCGAAGTCTCCAAGAGGATATCCCCACCCTTTACCTGCGCCCCCACCCCACCAGACCTCCTACTTCTCTGGAGCCTCAAGTTTCTTGAGGGTTAGGTGAATCTTATCTCCCTGAGGCCAGACCAGGAAGTCTTCTGCTGTATATGTGTTGGGCTCCACATGATTTCTGGTTCTTGAAACCACTTTCTTTCTGATCATTTTCTTTGTGAGGTGCTTCTGCTTCTTGGCTCTTTTCCTTCCCATCGTTCTGAATTCCTCATCTTCCTCTCTCCTTGGCATTCTTGTTCGCTTTTCACTCACTTCTCTCTTGTACCTTTGCTTTCAGCTTTCCCAGGAAAATCTTTTTTCCTGGGACCTTCCCTCCCACTGGCTTCTGAAGCCTTACAATCTCTTCTCTGACTCACATTTCTCATGACAGTGATAGTGCTGTCACCATCTGGCCAGTCCTGTTCCTTGGCCTTGACCTTTGCAGCAAGAACAAGAGCTGCTGACTTCATCTGTTAACTCAGAGGTATCCTCCTCTTCTTCCTCTTCTACCCTTTCATGATCAAAATCTTCCTTACTAATGTTTTACTTGTTATTATTGGTATTCTGAGATCCTTAGTCAGAGGGCCAGGTTCAAACTTACCAGAGTCACTACTAATGTTTTAATTAGTGTGGTCCACTAATTTAGAGCTCCAGATTCTAGATCTACTTTAGCTGAGATAACTGTTATTTTGGAAATTTCCGTAAGCACCTTTTTTTTTCCTCTGGGCTGAGCTTCTTTGCTAAAGGTGACTCTGTTATTATGTCTTCCTTTTGTGACATGTTCGCTTTTTTAAATGCACTTCTGCTTCCTTCAGAATATCAGACATCTTGGGTGCTCTTGCTTTTTACTAGCTTTGATTTATTTTCATGCTAATGGTTTTAGAAGGCAGTATGTAAACCCATTAAATAGTGCAGATGAGTTCTATGTAGCTCAGAAACTATGCATAGCAATCTTGGGTACTAAAAACAATGTGCTCCAGGAGCATAGATGCCATCTAGACGTAGTAAAGGCATATATAATCAGATTAAACATTTTGTCCCACTATTTCTAGGGATCTCCGTTGGCTTCTTTTCACACACATTCATAGGATTCTCAGATTATAAAATAGAAACATCACATGTAAAACAAAACAAAGAAACAAACAATAACAAAACAAACTAGGAAGGTTTATCTTCTTAATGTTGGGTCCATGAAGGGCTTTTAAGAGTAGGGAATGGTAAGCAGAGACTTTGTTTGTAAATCATCCATGTTCAGTGAAATTTTTACAGCTTCACTAAAACGAATGGGATTGGCTTGATCAGAGAGGCAGGTATCACAGGGATATGTGGCTGGCACATTTGAAACTACTCAAATGTCAATTTGTTAATTTTTACTTCATTTCTTTTTTTTTTAGTATTTTTGAAGTATTTCCACAGAAGACACCTATTCTGCATAAAAATTAGTAATGTGCTGTAATTTAGTAACCTCTCTTACACCAAACTATTGACTTTCTTTGAAATACCATGTGAATTCTGAATGCTGCTAGCTAGCTCTAGAGTCATTGGATATTTGATCTCTTCAGCTTTTCTATTTTTCCTTCAGTATAATGCAAAGCATAAGGCTTACTTCAATGTGCTTGTGCTCTTCATGCTTTTCAAAACACACTGGATCAGCAATGACTCAAGTCAGAAGACTTACATCCACATTTCCACCACTGGAAGAAACTGTGGGCTATTGTTTCCATAACTGTCTTTCCTCCATATACCATCGAAGACATTTTACTTTCTTTTGACTTTATTCACTTATTTACTTTAGCTAAATCTATCCAGAACACATATCCTTTGCAAACACCCCATTCTCTTAAAAATACATGAATCGTTGTTTAATAGACTGTTTCTTTTCTGTCCATTCAACAAATGTAGATGATCTTGGACTGTGTATAATATGGTGAGCACTGGCAATTCAGAAGTTAGCAAAGCAGAGAACATATTCCCTTATTAATATTAATATTCCCCATATTAATATTCTAGAGGCAGTTAATAAATGAGGTAAGCCTGAATACAAATATTAGATAAAGACAAATGCCAAGTGTGGAAAGAAAGCAGCAGCATAAGGAGTTGGAGAAGCCTATGGATAAGTGATGCTTGACTGAAAATAAGTAAGGACTGTGGGCTGATAAGTCTACATAGGTAACTGAAAGAGACACTTTAGGTTTATAAAAAAGTAAAGAACTTAGTAAAAAAAAACTTGATGCACTGAAACAGATACATACTTAATATTTTACAAAGCTGAGCAAAGATCCATTCTCAAATACTGCAGCTAATCCAATGTGGGTGATGTGTAAGAAAAAACAGAGGTGTTCAAAGTAATGTAGATTCCACTTAGGATGTATAATGACTCTGACTTTTGCTTTGACCAAATGAGAAGACATTAAGGACTTAAGTTAAAGCACAAATGGCCTAGATTATATTTTAAATATAAGAATTTCGGGCAATAACCTGATGGATGAAAGGATTCAACTATGAGTTCCAGTTAATAAGCTTGTCTTAGGGTTTTACTTCTGTGAACAGACATCATGAGCAAAGCGACTCTTATAAAGGACAACATTTTACTGGGGCTGACTTACAGGTACAGAGGTTCAGTCCATTATCATCAAGGAGGGAGCATGGCAGCATCCAGGCAGACATGGGTCAAGAGAAGCTGAGAGTTCTACCTCTTGTTCCAAAGGCAAAGTAAAAAAGACTGCATTTCAGGGAGCTGGGATGAGGGTCTTAAAGCCATGCCCACAATTACACACTTGTTTCCACAAGGTCACACCTCAAGAAGGCCACACCTCCCAATAAGCTATTCCCTGGGCCAAGCATATTCAAACCACCCCAATGCTGTCTTTGGACTGAGTCAAGAGAGGATAATGAATCCTGAACCCACACGTCATCAGTGGATGTAATGGCATGTGAAGGAATTCTGGAGGTTGACAGAACACAGAGGAATAACTATGCAGAGGGGAACGGAAGATGGAGAGAATGCCAGGAGTGTGGGATTGAAATAACAAATCCCCTTTGTTAAAGGATGTGAGAGTTAATTTAGTTTTTGAGGTTGAGCATATAAATAGGCAAGCTAGAAATGTCATCTATGGCTTGAGACATAGAATTATAATTACAGAAGAGTTACACTTTACTGATAATGGCAGAGTCTATAATGAAACCATTGAGTGTGAGTTAGTGAAATTAGATAGAATAGACATATAGATTGTCAGAATACATAAAATTTAGAAATTTACAGGGTAAAACATTAGAAAAATCATCTAAATGAATAATAAATTTTGAAGGTGGGTTGGTGTCTCTATCCCCCAACTTGGGGTCCTCTCTGATGACTAGAGGTTGTCTCTTCAGGTTCTATATCACCACTGTTGGACATTTCAGGTAAAGTCACCCCAACTGAGTCCTGGGAGCCTCCCCCATCCCAGGTCTCATGGACATTTTTGAGATTCTTCTTACCCACAACCTTCTCCTGTAGCTGCAAATATCCTTTCATTTTCTTGGTACCTTCCATCCTGTCTCCCCCACCCCATACCTGATCCTTTTCTCCTTATTCCCTTCCCCTCCTCTTCCCCTCTCAGATCTCTCTGTCTCTCTGCCTACCATGATTATTTTCTTCTCCAGAGCTCCCAGAGACTATGCTACCAACTAAAGAGCATCCAAGGGGAGGGAGGAATGCCCAGGAGTCCTACCCTCTCAGAGGCAAAGGAGAGGAGGTTGGGGTGAAGTACTTTGGGAGGGAGGACTAGGAGGGTAGACATTTGAGAGGTAAATAAATAAAATAATTTATAATAAAAAAAAAGAACATCAACAGTTGTGGATGGAGTATTCATCGGAAGAAGTCAGAATGAATCAGGAAGCTAACTTACCAAACACAGAATTGATGGGCCTCAGAATTGATGATTACAAGAAAATTTAACAGTAAGCAGAACCTAACAACTTAGTTGTTAATATGCTCTTAGTTGCAGAAAACAGTATTCAGCACTTAGTTTTTTCAGGTAGTAAGAATGCTTACCCTTTTTGGTTGAATTCCTAAGAAAATTAATGTAGATACTCTGAGTTTTCAGAACTAAAGGTCAGAAACCCACTGCGAAGCCAATGAGGAAACTGACTGGTTCTCAGCTTCACTTCAGAACCAGGACTTCTTTGCATACCCATGGGTCAAAATGGATGCTTGCACACACCCCTTCAGAAAACCTTCTATCTTGACAGGATATATAATTAGAAAAAAAAAAACTCTGTGGTTTAAAAAAAAGCAGGGCAGAAAATTGTAGTATTTTTATGTGTGTTCTATGTTGGGAAAATGGAATTTGCAGTTTGAAGAACTTTCCTCAAGAAAACAGGGCGATGATGAGATTTAGGAGGACTCTAAAAACAGCTGTCTGTGGTAGAATAATCTTTAGTCATGTTGTATCAAGTTTACCTGATATAAACTCATCCTCTACTGGCACGATGCCATATACAAACTGCAAATATTAATTGAATCTACATATCTCCATTTATACTTGGGGAAAAATGAATAGTAAGGTTTGGATTTCCATGAAGATACTCTCCTTGAAACGTGCATGCATATGCATATAAACACGTTGATTAGCCTAAGCCTTTAGAATTAATGCAAGGCACCCACAGCCTGACCTTAACTTTTACACTGATGAGTGTACACACAGGGAAACAGACTTCACTTTTTATCCAATGTGTATTTCCTCCTGTTTGTGTTGGTAGCTACCCAAAATACAGAAAGCTTCAAAAGCCTGGTACCGAAGTACTTAAAAGTTTCTTGCTCTTAGGGAGTTTACACTACCTCAACCAAATAGAATACACTATTAACAACAAACTAAACATCCTGACATATTCTGACAACGATTCTCAAGTGATTAATAAAATACACTAAAATTATTATGCATTTGTGTTTATTTAAGGGAGAAATGCTGTCTAGTCCTTATTTTCCTGTTCCACACACACTTTTTCTCAAGTCAAGTGATTTTCATTGATGGGGGGGGGGGTCAAATGATCTTTCTGCAGGCATCACTTAAAACCATCAGGAAATATATGTGTTTACATTACAATCTATAACATTGTCAAAATTCCAGTTATGAATTAGCAATGAAAATAATTTTTTTCTCTGTTTTCTTTTTTTTTAATTATATATTTTTTCTCAAATCGTAATTCATTCACACAGGGGTTATAAACACAGAAAGGCAGGATGTGGGGAAGGGGATGACACTGGAGTGTGGGTGTTCAGGGGGAATACAGATATCTTTCAGAACCAGGTATCGGCTGGGTGAAGGTTCAAGGGACAGGTCACTATGATATGACTGGCGGTCACCTCAACCTGAGGAACTATATTACAGGGTTGCAGCACTAGGAAGGTTGAGAACCACTGTGCTAGAAATATATATGACATTCAGAGATTTGTTACATTACTGAAGGCAGTTTCACTCTGATATGTTTTATAAACATTGGAATAACTACGTTGAGTGTCTGTCTTTTCTGCTCCTTGTTGTATTTCCTAAGGTTATCATGGGCGCCGTGAAAACTTGGCATAGTTTAAGCTAGATTTCACATACATATGCTGGTCAGCTTTATTCATAGGATAACTGTATTCTCTGTTGATCCAACAGCTGTTACTGGAACACTTGGAGTGCCTTGTGTCCCGACACGAAAGGTCACTAAGAATGACAGTGGTCAAGCGGCAAGCCCAGTCTCCCTCTGGAGTGTCCAGTGAAGTGGAGGTTCTCAAAGCACTGAAATCTTTGTTTGAGCACCACAAAGCCTTGGATGAAAAGGTATAGTAAAGATACAAGATTTCGGGCCAAATCGTGTTTCCATTATTAATTGAAAACAAATTATTTTCACACAAATGAACAAGTAACTTAGATCAAAGGAACACTTTTGAGTTATGAAAAAAACTATTTAAAATTCAGTGACTGTGGATTAACAGTATTCCTGGCCACGTTCTGTTGTTTATACCATTAAATGTGTAACTTGTTAGAATTAGACCCTATTGCATTCCTAGACCCCCCTCCTCCCGGTCCAGAGGCATAATCTAGTATTAGTAAATTGGGAATCTAGTATGATGTCATTGTATTCAGTCTTTATCTCTGTCTCTAGCATCTCTCTATTTCTCTGTCTCTTACATTCATATCCGTAGGTGCCTAGATTCCAAAATAGCAGACCAGTAACTGAAAATCACATGGGTTTTGAAGTGCAAATTGGGCACGCTTGAACCTTTAGACATCTATATGTGACGCCTTCTCCATGACCTTGCTGCTGCTAATATCTTAATTTCAAATACACATGTTGATAGTTTCTGCCTTTAACAATATAAGATATTAGAGGGAAAACTCATTTTGAGTCTTAGCAAAAGTAGCTGTAAGCTTCTCTTAGCTGTTATTCAAATAAGTTCTGCTAACACATGTAAGGCAATCTGGAGGTAATATCCTTTAGAGATTAGTTAAGGTTTATGACACAATTTCAATTCTCAAAGAAGTTCAAAGTGTTTTTTTTTTTAAATTAAAAAGTGTTAGGATTTAGTGTAGCAAGAACTGGGGCATTTCACTGTAAGATATATGACAAGCCTTGAGCATAAAAATTCAAACTAGGGATTATTGTCAGTTTATATCTAGGTTTTGAGTTTGTAGAATTTTGTTCCATTTAATATTCATATACTTATTCATTATCATCAGTCTCTCAGATAGTTCTTAGGAGAGGAATATGTGAAATGTCTGGGCAAGGATAACATTAATTCTGTCTTCTAGATTATTAAGAAGAAATTGTATCCCATTTTTCGTCTTGGTTATGAGAGGCAAAAACTCATGAAAATTTTGAAGAAAACAAAACTGCCTGTCATAAAAATAGCCATGTTAAGTATAATAACAAATAATTGTATGTATTATTTGTAATGCATTTAGTTCCTATCTAGTTTCTATCATATTTCCTTTTGACACAATGAGTAAAATAAAATTCTGGAAGAATTTATAGGACATTTGCTTTGTGTCAGAATCTTTGACAGATTTGTCACACAAAGATATTTTCTTTATGACTAAAGGATTCAGAGTCCTAGACATTCACACATCAGTAAGAGGCATTTACAAACACAAATGAACAATGCCCTAAGGTGTCACAATAGGACCATCTGATTTTATTTGAATGGAAAAGAAGTTAAACTTGAATCATATCCTACCTAAATGTTAAAGAGCAAGGAAAAGCAGTTATTTTGAAGCCAGAGACAGCTATCCTAATATGCAGGACAGATACCTAAAGTGACCTGGATCAGGAAGAAAAGCATATTATTTCCAGAGGAAACAACTATATTGAGTAATTTAAATAAATATATTAGAGTGTGTACTTTTTTATGTCCTCTGTAAGACCTCTGACATCACTTGAGAGAGTGAGTGAATATTAACCAGAGTAGAAATTAACACTTTTAAGACAATATCCTGCTTCTGTGGGTGCATTTAAAAGAATATAAAATAATTATAATATAGAAGCTCTGTAAGTGAAACACAGCTAAGTGAAATATTCTTTAATATAGCCCTATGAACAGATACAGTATTTATGAACTTGCCACAAGTGTCATAGATCTTGTCAAGATCACAAGCAACTGAACTGATGCTTACGAAATTATCTTTATAAAATGCTGATGATCCTCTCAAGTAGACAGATATGTACAAGTGGCTTAACTTTGCTATCTATCCACTCCTCCTTTGAGAGAAAGATAATTGCTGTTTCTACCTTGAACTGCTGAAAGGGTCACGTATAACTGCAGAGCTTTGAACCACTGGTTAAGATAAGGAACCCATCAGTTAACACTAATTAACAGTCATATCAGCATGAGAAAATATCAGCATTTGTTAAATCTTGAAACTAAGGAGTTGAGTTCCCTCTTGGCCCAGAGGCCAAATAGTATTTAATTTGTTTATTCAGGTACTAATTTGTTCCTAAGTGTCTTCATGAATAGTTTATCTGAGAATAAAACAGGGCTTCCTATGAAATTGGGGAGGTATAAAGCACAGGTATATAAATAACAAATTAGCATTTAAACCTAAGTGCTAAGTCTATAAAATTAGAGAGAAAAAGATAAGAAAGTATAATTAATTATATCTTAGGCAAGTAGACTTCAGACTTCAATATAGAAAATAAATAAACCATAAAAGAGAGCATGGGTATGGACTGTTATAATGGCTAGCAGTTTTAAAGATTGATGTTCACTTTTATAATTGCTGGTACAGGTAGACTTTTCACGTATAACTAAACCAACAGTCATTTGGGATCAGTCTCCACTGATTCTACTGTATGGTATATGTAGCAGAAAACATACATAAATATGTACATACATGTCCTCCAAATATATTTTCATAGTCAAATATCACAAAGTCAAACTGGACTTTATGTTCGAGTGCAAGAAGACTTTTTCTCTCATTTTTGTTTATTTTAGAATAAGCAATTACTGCAATAAAACTTTGCAATATCCTAATTTCAATTAGAAATATTTGCTGTTTCCATCATCTCTTCATGGGGTGATACATTTGTCATTATTAAGGAACTTGTTTCCTTTTAATCTTCTATGTGATAGAATTACCACCTACACACACACACACACACACATATTAAAGTTTCAGTAATAAATAAACATTTTTGATGAATAAAATAAATTCTGGTTGTCAGTCAACATGTACCTGCATACAATACAAGTAAGGGAAACTTCGTGATATCAGTGGTTCAATCAGATGAAAAGAGACAGATTAGAGGTAGGAATACCAGTCAACTACAAAGGTTTACTTCTTCTTTAGACAAAAATTAAACGTTTGTTATTTTCCGCAATATATCAAATCTATCTAAACATATAGGAACACATAATTCAACAAAAAACATGATTGTTAAAAACAGTTATGATAGTCTGCTGGTCTGATGGTGGTAGAGCAAAGTACTGAAACATTTGTGTTATATAATGAATTTTTTCCTGTGATACAATAAAAGTCAACCAGATAGGATAAAATGATCGAATTATTATCTTTGGAAAGGTTACATATTTGTATACCTTTCTTTTCCTTAGGTAATTTGATAAATAAAGTTAACATTTTATTTATAGAAGTATTGTCTAATGGAGAGTTAAAGTTAATAATTAATCATTATTGATGCATTCTTTGAGAGGGGCAGCAAAAATTTTGCATTCATAATATTAATTAAAACTATATTTCAAATTGTGTTTATTGTCATATAAGGATGGTTTTATGTTCATTTATTTGTGGTTAAAATATTCTTATTTGTCAAAATGTTAATTTACTGAGAGATATTTCATTATTCATATTTCTTGATAGACTTCATGACTTTTATGTCTTGATATGTTTTACTTCTGGGAAAAGAAATCAGTTGCTAAGAATTTCTAAGATTTTTAAGCAAACAGAAATAGTTAAAAATTACTTTAATCTACAGTACTGCTTGCATTTAGGCAACCTCTACTCAACACTAATTTTAAAACATTCTAATGTATCAGCACTTCAATTAAAATGTGGTACCTTAACCTTCTGTGGGATTCTAAGTGTGACCTAATCGGTGTTGAACACAGGGAATTCACTGATTATACTTAGAAATAATTCTCTTAAACCAGGGTAACCAGACCCCTTTATAAAGACCCACGTCTTACAGTTCTCCACGTCAAATAAGCAAAGACTTCCATCTGAGCATTGCTGAGTTGTTAATCAGAATTAAGGCTGTGCTGTTCTTAAAGATTACTTGATATTTATCTAAACACTGGAGCATAACAATCATTATGATAGATCTAAAGAGATCCTGTGAGGTGGTTTTTAATGATAAATGTTATTTTGTTTTATACTAATGATACACCAAAATTAGAATGTGCTACTAGACTTGGGCTATGTTTCAGCAGTTAAATACACTCGTTCCCCTAACTTACAAACATAATGTAACATTCAAGTGAATGATTGACATCTTTAAGATTTGTATTTGGCTTTAAAGTTAAAGAAGCATTACTTGCTGATTTTCTTACATAATTAATAATTAAGGTGCTTACTCTAACTTTAAAATTTAATAAAACTCAAATATCTTAAATATTTAGCTTTTATTTCTACTTAAAACTCATTATGTAAGAAAAGTGCCAAATGAAAACACACAGTTACATAACAAATTTAGTTTAAAGGAATATGGCTAAGGCATTAAAATTCATATTTACTGAAACAATTTTTTAACATTTTTATAGAAAACATGTTAGTTTATAAATAAATCAAGAACATGTGATGAACTGCATCTCAAATGTATAAGTTTATTGGCTTTTTGGGCAAATTAAGAAATTTGTCCAAAGAATTAATGGCCATTAAGAAAGATGACTTGATTTTTACCAAGGGTGGTTTGCCTTTGGTACATGTAGGATAAAGTTAATGCATCAGTGTAAAGATATAATGACTTGTGCCTTTTATTTTTTCATTTTGATTTGGTTTTATTTTTGCTCTTTTTGAGACAGGGTCTCACTAAGTAAACCAAGCTAGCCTATTGCCTTCTATACACCTCAGTCTGGCCTTTGACCCATAACCTTCCTCCTAACTCTTCCAAGGGTTGGCCATATACCAGCACATATCCTTTCAAGCTTGGAAGCTGTCAGAAAGCATACATCAGAGAAGCAGTTCTCCAAAGTTAAATTAGATAGGGAACAATTTTAAGACATCACTGCTTTAAAACTAAACTATTTAGTCGACAAAAAGCAGTGTCTTTTCCCCTGGTATCTGGATATAAAGTGGGAATTCTAAAAGTCACTAACACTTTGGAGTCCCTCAAAATATTTAAGTCAGTTTTCAGTTTCCAAGAACAAATCATCTTTGAAGTAAGAGACTCCAGGCCAAAATAAAATTCACTTATTTTTAAGATTTATTTTTGCCTATTTTCTTACTTAATCATTGATAATTTGCAATATTCTGTTTATGCTTTTAGCTATGCCTCTATTTACTATGAATCAGAAACTGCAGCAAACCCAGTCAGTTTGCAACCCTGTCAGACGATATGTACATTCACATGCAAAAGTATTTGCTACAAGGATATCCCTTGAAACAATGATGCTTTTGAGATGACTATGTTTTCATGTTGTTCTTGCCTGATTAAAAATCGTCCTGGGATTTTAGGGTTACCAATGCTTAAGAATTTGAACTTTGGTTTCTGATGCTAGTGATGGCTTCAGCGCAATTTCCTACATTTGGAATGTACATTACTGCACATATTTTGATTTTTCTTCTAGGTAAGGGAGCGACTGAGGGTTTCTTTAGAAAGAGTCTCTGCACTGGAAGAGGAACTAGCTGCAGCTAATCAGGAGGTAACACACCACCCTCTACTCCTTGGAGGCCCACTCTTACTAACATGCTGGCCCTTGTGTTACACGTTGCTTTCATTAAATCTGTCACTAAATCAATTATGTCCTGTCTGTGCTACTGAATGATGCCCATTTAAATGAGTTGCCAGAGGCCTGTTTGCTGATGTCTGGCTGTTCAGATCTGTCGCCAGAAGACCAAATAAAAGCCACCAAGGGCTAGTGAAGTAGATATTTAGAAACACTGTCTTTAAAAGGAATTTGTGTCAAGTACCTCTTAAGCTTTGAAACTGCTAAAAAATGGAGAAAGTATCCCAGATGTACACATGTATACATTTCCCCTCAGATTTTTAATGGTTTTGAGCCTCTCAAAGCAATGTGCCCATACCTAATGGCACCACTGAATTAGCATCTTTGTAAAAATCAAATAACCTTTTCAAGGCATGACTTTAGGACTCAAGGAGTGAGATGCCATCAGGACCATACATGTTCAGGTCTAGTGCTTGTTGCCACAGCCTCTGTGATTTCATATGTACATTGTTCTTGCTGCATTAGAAGACTTGTTTCCCTTATGTGCTCCCAGAAGATATTTCCCATAGATAGCTACTTGCAAATGAAAGAAATAGTTTCCTCCAATGGAGTCTCACTGTGTATACAAACCATGTTTAAGGACAAGATCCATGCCCAGCAGTAGATGCTTACACAAAATGAACTCAGTGGTATTTTGGGAAGGTTTTTGTCTCATAAGGCTTTGTCTGGGGTTTTGTTCATTTGTTCCTTACCCTATAGGCTTTTTGCTTATGTATCACAGTTTGTGGTTTTATGTCTTTATAAAATGTTAGTGCTTGTGTCTCTTAAGTCTTTCTGTATTTCTTGTGTTTTTCCTTTCCTCTTTGGTTTCTGTTTATTTGTTTTATTCCATTCAGTTTGTTTTTATTCAAATTTTTCTTTTTCTTGGTTAGATTACTGTTTTGTTTTATTTTTTCTTTACTTTTTTTTAAATGAGAAAGATCAAGAAATAATGAAAGTTTGACTGGGTGGGGAGGTGAAGAGGATCTGAGAAGAGCTGGAGGAGGGACAACCATAACAAATATATTGCATGAAAAATCCACTTTCAATTATAAAAAGGAAAAAATTAGGTGTAAAGATTTTTCTTGTCAAGTTTTCAGTTCGTATTTTATTTAATTGGTAAACGTGAATAATTAGAATATATATGCACAATTAAAATATGAATCTCTATCATAAAATAAAATAGTGACATCTTAACTAATTTTATGGTTATTTACAAGTGCACTACCTGCACAGAAGTATACTAACCAAGCAATGCGTCAGAACATTTTTTAAATCCTTTATTTGAGGATGTTTTATAGTAGTATAGAATATTTCCATATGTTTTTAAAAGATGGAGTAAATTCTGTCTATTACAAACTGCTATGTATTGGTTCATTAAAACAACTTGGTTTTTAACAAAGTCTTTTGTTTGCTCCAGATGTAATAATTAAAACATTGAAAACAATGGACTTTCGATAGATCAGTGGTCATGATCCTTTTGGGGAATGGTGAATGACCCTTTCATAGGGGTCACATATCAGATATCCGGCATATCAGATATTTATATTACTGTTCATAGTGTGAGCAGAATTACTTTTCTATAGCTGCAACAAAAATAATTTTATGGTTGGCAGGTGGGTGAGTCACCCTCACAGAAATAAAACTATATTTAAAGTTTGCAACATTAGGAGAAATGGCCGAATGGCTAAAGCACTTGCCATATAAGAATGAGGAGAACTGTTTTAGTTTCTTTTCTGTTGCTGTGACAAAATTTCCATACAAAAGCAGTATAGGAGACAAGAGGGCTATTTTAGTTCACACTTCCAGGTTGGCAGAGTCAAGATAAGAGCAGTATAGGAAGCTAGCCACTTTACAACCATAAAGCAGACAGCAACCAATAAATGTATGCATGCTACCTGTCAGGTCATTTTCTCTCCATCTACAAAGTTCAGATCCCTGTCAAAGGGATTATTTCCTGACCACACAAAGCAACCCTGGAGAGTCAGTCTACTGTGATGATATCACTTTGATTCTTGAGTTTCTGATGGTGATAATAACTCTTCAAGTAACAAGAGATTTATTCATTCCCTGAGATAAGAAATGGCAAGTCAGGGAATAGAGATCTAGATGGGGGACATATCTTGACACAGCCATATGTAAATGTGTTTATGAGTAAATACAAGCTGAGAGTTTGTCCTATGTCATCTTATATAATTCAGTCAACAGTATTTTCTCTCTCTGTTTCTTGCTTGTTATCACTAGTTTTCTCCATCCTTGGCTTCTTGTCCTCACACATTAGTTTAATATTCATCTCTGTAAAATATGTTAAAGACAATTTGCTTTTCTGTAGGCTTTATATATTGTTCTTTACCAAAAGTGTCTAGCTGGGGTGAAAGTTAAACAGAAATACAACTTCTAATGGGCTAATCAATTCAAACCCTGAAAGGACTGTAACCATTTCCAGCAGCACCATTTTTAATTTTTCCAAAGACTTCATCTACTCTGATACCTTCATTTATTTTATATGTTATTTATTTAGTGTCTGCATGGCCTACTAACACAATAAAATAAGTTGGTTTGTTAAAAATAGTATAGAGCCTTTATAAGTTCCAATCAAGTCAATGCTCCAAACAGTTTGTTTTCATATAAAAGATGAGTTTTTTCCCCAATATTTTGTAACTGCAAGTTACAATAATAGATCATTTTAAGAAAAAGAAAATATTTTATATTTAGTGAAAATTATTGGTTTGTTTCAGTCTCTGAGAGTATATGGACTTAGAGATTTTGAGTTGTTTTATGAATTGTTATTATTCTAATATTCATATGCCATTTTAATGATGACACTAATATTAGATCATCATGATGAATTCTTAATAACAGAAGCTCATATTTACTGACTTTTACAACTCTGACTTATTGACAGATTCATTCATATCAACACAATAATTCTAACAATTATTTATAGTAGTTGCTTTAAGATGGATCCCAAAACACTATTTCCCTTGACATATCACTCTTCTCTCCTTCCATAAAAAGTCATCTTCAAACCGTCTTCATTCTGTATTCAGGAGATTGCAGTCTACATATGTCTACATATGTTTCCCATATCCATTTAAACTTATTAATCCAGTCTATACAGAAATAAATCTAGATTACATCTTCATTGACTCTCACATGACAAATCACAGAAAAATAGATTTCTTCCTCTCACATAATATATCCTGATTATAGTGTTCCCTCTTTTTATTCCTCCCAGTCACTCAGCACCTTCCCTGCCATCCAGATCTACTCCAATTGTCTATCCTTAGAAAATATAGGCTTCTTGGGAATACTACTAAAATAAATTAAAATATAATAACATAAAACAAACACTAACAAATCAAATTTGGACAAAGCAAACAGATGAAAGAAACCCTAAGAGAAGGCACAAGAATCAGAAAACCATTTTTTTCACATGCTCAGCAATACCATAAAAACACTAAACTGGAAGACTTAATATATATACAAAGGACTCTGTGCAGACTCCTGCAGGTCCTGTGCATACTGCCTTGGTATCTGTGAACTCATATGAGCGTTGGTCATATTGATTTAGAGGCTCTTGATTCCTTGGTGTCCCCCATCTTCTCTGAATCTTATACTCTTGCTGACTCCTCTTTTGCAAGGTTTCATGAACCCTATGGGGAAGGATTTGATAGAGGCATCCCATTTAGGATCCAGTGTTCCAATGTGTTTCACTAAATACATAATGTTTGGCTCTGGGCCTCTGTTCTCATCTGCTACAGAAGGAATCTTCTGTGATGATGGATGAGCAAAGGACTGTTTTGAAAGTATGGCAGAATGTCACTAGAATTCATTTTATTGCTACTTTGTCTTTTAACAGTAGTATTGGTTTTACCCTAGATCTCTGGGCAATCTGGTTAAGAGTCCTTGGTCACTCAGGTAGTGTCAGCTGTGGGTTTCATCTCATCTTATAACAAATCACCTATTGGATGATTAATCCCACAACTTCTGACCACCATTGCCTTGACATATCTTGCATACAGTACACCATAACAGATAAAGGGTTTGGAACTTGCTTGCTGTTTTCATTTATCTTTTGGTAGTATAAAGAGTACCTTACTGTACCAAAGGTGCTAGAACATAGGCTGTAGGATGTATTTTTATCTACACTAATCCATGTTCAATTACTTGTGTTTCCTGTTGTCTTTGGCAATGGTGCCTTGCTATCAGTTTGTGCACAGTAACTTAACTCCTTGGAAATAGCCTGGGTTGTTAGGATCTTCTTGTGGGTCCATTTGACCAACAACTCAATTAGGTGTAACCCAGTCTTGGTACTGGAAACTTGATTTGGTGACATGAGATGGCTGGTTAGTTGGGACTCTCTCCCATTATGTGGCGATATTATTTAGATCCCCATTATATATGTATATATTCAGGAACCTTCTATTGTATTAGGATTCCATACTACCCTTCAAGTGGCCATTAATCCTAGGAGTCTCTTCACACATTCTCCTTCCCTATTCTCTTTTCTGCTTCCTCTTTCCACTTGATCCTCCCATTATAGCCATCACATTCCATCCATAACAGTCTAGTATAATTCCATTTTCTAATTGCACCTTCCAGTTCATTTGTTGAAGATGCCATCTTTGTGTGTGTGTTTGTGTGTGTGTGTGTGTGTGTGTGTGTGTGTTTGGCTTCTTTATTAAAAATCAGGTGTTCACTGGTATGTGGATTTGGTTCTTTAAGAAAATTAATAAGACTAATAACCCTTATCCAAATTAACAAAAAGACAGAGAGAGAATATCTAAGTTAACAAAATTAGAAATAAATATAAAAACAGAACAACAGTCACCAAAAAATCTTGATAAGGGCATACTGTAAAAACCTTCATCCTACCAAATTGGAAAATCTAAAAGACAAAAAAAAAAAAATGGAAACATTGAATTCATGAAATTCTTAGGCAAAATAATGGAACTTGAAAATATCATCCTAGCTGGGCAGTGGTGGTGCACGCCTTTGATCCTAGCACTTGGAAGGCAGAGGAAGGTGGATTTCTGAGTTCGAGGCTAGGCTGGTTTACAGAGTGAGTTCTAGGACAGCCCGGGCTATACAGAGAAACCCTGTCTCAAAAAAATACAAAAAAAACCAAACAAACAAAAAAGAAAATACCATCCTGAGTGAAGGAATCCAATCACAAAAGAACACACTTGGTATGTACTCACTGATAAGTGGATATTAACCCAAACGCTCAGAGTACCAAAGATACAATTCACAGACCACATGAAGCTCAGGAAGAAAAAAGACAAAAGTCTGGATGCTTTGATCTTTCTTAAAAGGGGGAGCAAAATACTCATGGGAGGAAATACAGAAACAAAGTGTGGAGCAGAGGCTAAAGGAAAGGCCATCCAAAGACTGCTCCACCTGGGGATCCATCCTATATACTGTTACCAAACCTAGACACTATTGTGGATGCCAAGAAGTGCTTGTTGACAGGAGCAAGATATTGCTGTCTCCTGAGAGGCTCTGCCAAAGCCTGACAAATCCAGAGGCAGATGCTTGCAGCTAACCATTGGACTTAGCATGGGGTCTCCAAAGAAGGAATTAGAGGAAGGACTGAAGGAGCTGAAGGTGTTTGCAACTCCATAGGAAGAACAACAGTATCAACCAACCAGACACCCCAGAGCTCCAAGGGGGACTAAACCACCAACCAAAGAGTACATATGGAGGGACCCATAGCTCCAGTCATATATGTAGCAGAGGATGACCTTGTTGGTCATCAGTGGGGGAAGAGGCCCTTGGTCCTGCAAAGGCTTGATGCCCCAGTGTAGGGGAATGCTAAGGTGGAGAGGTAGAGTGGGAGGGTGGATGCAGGAACACCCTCATAGAAATAGGGGGAGGGAGGATGGGATAGAGGGTTCCTGTGGGAAACCAGGAAGGGGGATATCATTTGGAATGTAAATAAAAGAAAGAAAATATCCAATAAAAAAGAAAACAAACAAACATAAATCAAGATAGCTAGAACAATCCTGAATAACAAAAGAACCTAGGAGTTTCTCCTTCCCCAATTTCTAAATGTACTCTGAGGGTAGAGTAACAAAAAACAGTATGATGTTGACACAAAACAACTATACTCATTGATCAGTGGAATCAAAATGGGGACCTACGCTAAGTTTGTTACCTGTTCTCATGCAAGGTTAAACTTGACCTAGATTAGCACATATATGTATGATATGTTCAATCTTAATATACAACATACAGTACTAATGTATACTAACTGGGCAATTATATAATTACACAGAATTGAATTATACTGCTAAAAACTCTTGGCCTACAAATATAATTTAACTGACAGTTCCTTTGTCCCCTTATCCAAATTACTGGAAGATTAGAGGATTGTTTATGATTATAGCATGCATTAGTGTTTAAAGCATTCCATACAGTGCTGACTCTACCTCTTTCTTGTGTTATTGTCTCTCCTGGAATCATTCCACAACTCCAACAAAGACATTGAAATCATTAAAGCTACCTTCCTCACGAAGCCCCTTATCATTCCTTGCCAACAAACAGACCTTGATCTTTAGTTTAAATTTCTAAATCTCATCGCTTTATCATGCATTTTGACTATTCAGTAAGCACCAGAGCTAGCATTATAATTGTCTAGGCCTTGATCATTGCTTTTCATGAGTAAAACACATTGTCCATTATTTATTTCATTCATTACAATAACATGAACCATGTGGGTAATATATGTTGGTCAGTAGTTTGTATTCACTCTGCGCACAATATCTGAGCATGTACAGAAAGACTGAAAATGAAACTCAAAATCCTTTATTGTACTCTTCAATGTGTGCTTGCGATCATATAATGTAATCTATATACATTTAAGTTATGGAAACCATTCCAAGGTGAGCAAGCACTATGATTGAGGAAACATGAAAGGCCACTCAGAATAAAAGATGATGCTGTGTTAGAAACAGAATGTAAGAAGAGGAAGAAGATGACGATGACAAGGTCAATGAATTCAGTTTTAGGAGAGATCTTAAAAGAACACTAAAAATCACATTTTATATGTTTCTATTTCTTTAGTTGCAAAACTCTTAATGCTATGCATTTTCATATATTGTATATTTGGTAAATAGGAGATCAGGTAGAGGAAGCCTAGAAAGTTCATATAATGAGATATGGTTACCTAAATATTGTATTGTATTTATTACTGTAATTATCAAACTTCCATTTCAGTCTTGTACAATTCTGTTTGTCAAGAATTGCTTTAAATTCTCTAAATAAATAGAACAAAATTAGATTTTTGTTATAATTTAATATAGGAAAAAGGAGCCTTGCAGTGTAAGTATAATGAAGTCATAGTTGGGGAGACGAAGTTCTGGAGATATATGCTGGGAATATCCAGATGAATCTGGAAGCAGGATGAGGAAGAAGTGGGACTCAGGCTACAGAGACAGCAATACTTGAGTTGGAGGTTTCTAGTGACAGTATTATCCTGTAGATAATCATAAGCCAAACAGTGTTTTCATGGAGGGATGAAATGAGCTTGTGTTTAATTCTGCAAGCCAACTGAAAAGTTAAAAAAACATGTGATGAACTTGGTAATGTGTTACAGTTTTGATTAAAAATAATTGCTATAATTTTTAAAGTTAGAACAGTAAAGAATCATAATTTCACAGGCCACTGACAGAATACAACATATTGAATTAAAAATTTGTATTTTTGAACCTTTAATTTCTGGGAATCACAACTAGAAAACACAAAATATTATAATACACTTATACAGAATTGGAATTTGCCAAATTTAAACTCTCTCTGAACAGTGCTGTGTAGGGAGACTGCAATGTTAGCACAATACATTTTCTAGGTTGTTATCTTTAAATAATGACTCTAGATTATGTAGTATAATAGGTACAAAAAAAATCTTTGTTTCTGTCATAGAAAATTTGTTGTAGCTTAAAATCAGAAAAGCACACAAGATGTATAATACAATGCAAGTCCAAAGAAAAATACAGTGAATTCTAAAAGTGTTTTCCATTACCAGAATCGCACATACTCATTTAATTATTTAATAGAATTACATAAAATGGATTATTCAGAAATACTTGTAAAGCTTCCATTGACAGGTTAATTTTCAGGGAATATAGAAGCAAACATGTTTATTTTAAAGTTTTTCCACATGACTGCATCAAACATAAAATACCCAGACCATTCAGCTGCAAGCTGAATTGTTTTTAACATGCATTTAATCCGAGACACACTCACTCTAGTAACTTAATTTACCAAATTTCAAGTAACTTTTTCTTAAGAAAATAAAGAATTCACTGCCCCCGTTCTACAGTCTTATTTGACTTGTATTTTTTCCTAAAGAGCAAACAAAGAAACTGCATATACAGTTATCCTCCATAAACATTCAGAAGCATCCTGGGTCCAAATAGTGAAAGGAATCAGAAGAATTGTATTCATTTTTTGGTGAGGACAAGTTAAGTCTATTGACTAGAGCCATGGTTTCAAATACTTTATTTGATATAATCAATCTGGCGAGCTATATTAAAACCCTGTACTTTAATGAATGTTTAGAAATAAATACATTTTTTAAAAAATGGAAAACGTGGATATTCACAAGCATAGGTTATAAAACACTTGAAAAATGAGAGACTGAAAAGAAGCCGAGAAATATAGATATCAAGAAGTCAACGAACACAGGAAAGGGGAAGGAGAGGGGGTTAAGTAATAAAGGGACATTGGATTATACTTTGTCTATTTGCCAAACATCTATATGTCCAATAACCACATGAACTCCCTACTGAGTGGATAGTGTGACTTTTTTACTATCATATAATCACTATACAGGCTTGCAAAGACAGCTTCCACTAATGATAATGGAAACAGAACAGCATAGAAAGAAATTACATATTAATTTGAAGTTTGTAGAATAGAGTTTATGAATTTTTTGTTTCATTTAAAAAGGATTTTGGTTATAAGAGGTATCAAGGTAAAAGTTGAAGTATTGAGAGATGTCCTTTTCAGAGTAGAAAGAAAATGCTCATGACCAATGGAGGAAGAAGGAAAAATATCAAATGAGAAAAAGTTATTAGAATCATGGTTTTGAGATAGACACAAGTAAGGGACCTCTTTCCACTGATGGTCATGGAGATTTTACTTGAAGAATGAGAAATATGCAGGGATTTTTATAAGAGGCCTTCTGCCTAAGATCATTCTTATCTCCTAACAGGTGGAAACAACATAAGGAGATTATGAGTAAGATAATACACCAATGACTCAGTTATGCTAAACAAGGGAATGTTAGAAGATGACAGTTCATGGAGTTCTCATAGTTTCCACATCTAACCAAATAAACAATGATTCTCTACAGTGCTCAAATCAAAAGTGCATGGAATTTTCCTATCACATGTATGTCTATGAAACTGTTTAATAATTAATAGGGGGAAAGACACAAATATAAGTATAATGTGTCTCCTATGATGTTTATCTTATGGAGTAATGGCAGAAAACAATATTCCCTACCATTTCATAAGTTGAAAATCCTACTGAAAAAAAGAAAAAAAAAAAACCTTCTGACATCCACAAGTAACTGGCATCAGTCTCAGTACTCCAAGAGGCAGAGGCAAGCAGATCTCTAAGTCTGAGGGCAATCTGGTGTAGAATGAGTTCTATGACAGCCATTGCTACACAGTGAAACCCCGTGTTGAAAACAAAACAGAAAAGAAAAGACAAACACATACACACAGAGACACAGACACGCAGACACACACACACACACACACACACACACACACACACACACAGAGAGAGAGAGAGAGAGAGAGAGAGAGAGAGAGAGAGAGAGAATGTGACAGAGACAGAGACAGAGAGACAGAGGATGTTTGTTTTTCTCTATGAATTAATATTCCTATCCTTGTAAGGGAAGGTTCCAAGGCTAGAAAACACACTGCAAAGCTCTATGGCTTTGCTTCTCAATAGAAACAGCTTTCCCTGGCCAATCTTTTGCAAACAAACCTCAGTTTGTATCTTTTAACTGTAATTATTTCTCATTTCTGTGAGAAAAAAAAATTGGATCGAATTCTGTATGCTTAGCACTGGTAACAGAAGTAGCTGTTCTCATTATGGCGTTCGAATTTTCTTCATGTTTATAGAAACCTTATCCAGTTGATTAGCTTATTCATCATAAATAATCATATTGGCCAATTCCTTGTAAACTCTCAATTAAGATTGCATCAGAAAGTAAAATATTATTGGAGCCACTGGGTGTATGTAAATGTGGCTAGGTACAGTGTTTGTTTAATGACTAAAGCATTCGCATGTAGCAATAGCACCCTTTAGCACTGAAATTTAACCACTTGAAGTATATGTAATACTCAGAGGCTACAGTTCATGCTGCTTGGCAAATATACCAGGAGGGTATGTTTCCTATTGGAATTGCCTGTTTTTGTTAGAAAGCTATATAGTTATTAGCAGATAACTCCACAAAAGATTTGAATAGTGATTGAATATATCCTTTTTGTCTTACTGGCAAATAAACAAGTAGTTGAAAGATCTGTAACCTTTTATTATACTTCAAGGTTATTCTTTGTGATGATATTTTATTATATAGATAAATTGTAAAGGAATTTCAATTCAGCAACATGGCTGCTTTGGCAAGAGATCACATTAAAAAATCTTTTAGGTCTGGGCGATCTGGCTAGAATGATAAACCTTTTGGCTGGAATACAGATATGCTCTTAGTACACATCTTTACTACCAAGAATGAAAGTAAAGTGAGTGTGCAGAAGGAAGCAGATTATTTTAAAGTGATGACTACTTGAGTGGAAAGTGATGAATCAAAGAAAGATTTGGCAGAATGAGTCAGAAATAGGATACACCAAACTCTTACAAGAACAGACAGAAAGTATACTGGTCTAGGCAAGTTAAGATTTTTACGATTCTTTCTTAAGTTCCATGCTGACTTAAGTTCTGATCTGTCTGGTCCCAGGAAATTAGCTATGTTTCTAGTACCAGGAATGATTTCCCTTATTGAGTGACAGACACGGGAGTTGGGAGTTGTTGGATAGACGGTTGCTGGGAGGAGCTAGAGTAGAGAAAAAGACCAGGGAAAGTGATGTAACTCTATTTAAAAATTTAAAATATTAAAAATTTAGCAAGGTGATGTTGGCACTCACCTCTAATCCCAGCATTCAGGAGGCAGAGGTAGGCGGATCCCTGAGTTTGAAGCCCTACTGGTTTACAGAGTGAGTTCTGTGACAGCCAGGATTATATACACACAAACAAACAAAAATCCAGATATTATAAATATATGTTAACTGATCTCTTTCTACCCCTGTAGGACATGAGCCAATGTTTGACACATAGAAGATACTCAATAAATATTTGCTACTGTAGTAATTTCAAGTAAATTAATAGAAAGAATTCTGACTAGACCAGCATAATCCCTTACCAAATTGTAAATCTTATCCTTATGCCAAAGGATAAGCATAGCTTACACCCCTGTCAAAGAAGTTTCCCTTTACAGCAATCGGAAATCATCACAGAAAACCACAAAGGGACACAAGGCAGAGATCAACATGGTGGGCAGTCCAAATCCAATGGAGACATCTGCATTACAGCGCCAGCATCTATGACTCAGGGAACATCTCAGAAAAAGAGGAAAGAATGTTAAGAGTCCTAATCCCAGGAAGTCTGCTGTGAAGTCTCTCCTAGAAATGGCTGCACAAAGGAGATATGGAACAGTGACAATGTTAATGGACATGTTGACATGGACGGGGGAAATGTTAACACTATTGTAATCACTTTTCTCTTAGTCTGGCTGGTGATCTCTAAAGTATGTGTTATACAACTTGTAATTATTTAAGAGCAGATGGATAGTAAATGAGAAATGCCTTTGTGAAACACAAGTGGAAGTCACTAATTAAAGCAGGGTTAATAGGTCAAAAAAGTAAGAGACAGTAAAAGAGGGGCTACTTAAGAGCAGGGCAGAGTTAGTCAGGGTGGTGGGCAGTTCAGTGAGTGTAGTTCAGTTAGGTTCAGCCAATGCAGTGGAGTTCATTGAGGTCAGGTGTGTGCAGTTCAGTACAGTTCAATCGAATGCAGTTAAGTTGTATTGGATCTTTGCAGGTCTATTCAGTTCCAATAAGCCTGTGCAGTCAGAGCAGCCAGTGCAGCCAGTACTGTCTAGTTTGTGTAATTCAAGGGCAGTTCTTCCAAGCAGCATAATTCAGTGAGAAGCAGAGAGAAACCAGTTGGAATCCGTCATCAGCCAGAATAGCTGAGTTGAACCAGCCACCCAGGGTTCACATAAAACTAGAAAGGGTGAGCTTATTCAGCAGTAAGCCTCTGAGATAACAATTATGTCTCATGAATAAAAATTACTTTTACAGCATGTGCTGTCACTTGAGCTTTTTATCTCAACCATTTTGACAGGTGTAAGATGGAATCTCAGAGTCATTTTGATTTGCATTTCCATGATGACTAAGGACATGGACATTTCTTTAAGTGCTCCCCAGCCATTAGAGATTCCTCCCTTGAGAATTCTCTGTTTAACTCTGTACTCCACTTTCAAATTGAATTATTTGGTTTGTTGGTGTCTAAACTTTTTTGTGTTATTTGTACATTTTGGATATCACCCCTCTGTCAGATGTAGAGATAGTGAAGATCTTTTCACATTCTGTAGGCTACCATTTTGTCTATTCTTTAGGCTGCTGTTTTTCATCTTTACAGTGTCCTTTGCCTTACAGAAGTTTTTCAGTTTCATGGGGTCCCATTTATTAATTGTTGGTCCCACTTATTAATTTGTTAATTGTTGAAAGCCTGAGTTGGTGTAATTTTCAGAAAATTGTCTCCTGTACCAATTTGTTCAAGGCTATTCCGCACTGTCTCTTGGATCTAGTGTATCAGTTTATGTTAAGATCTTTGACCCACTTGGACTTGAGTTTAGTACATATGTATTTATTTGCCATCTTGTACATGCAGGCATCCAGTTAGACCAGTAGCATTTGTTCAAGATGCTTTCTTTTTCCACTGTATTTTTTGTATTTCTTTGTCAAAAATCAAGTGTTTATAGGTATGTGGGTTTATTTTTGGGTCTTCAACTTAATTCTATTGATTAACCTATCTGTTTCTCTATCAATACCATGCAAGTTTTTTTGCTATTGCTCTGTAGTATATAGTTTACAATCAGGGATGGTGATACCCCCAGAAGTTCTTTTATTGTACAAGGTTGTTTTATCTATCCTGGGTGTTTTGCTTTTCCATATGGTGGTGCGAATTGCTCTTTCAATATCTGTAAAGATTTGTGTTGGACTATTTAGGGGAATTATATTATATCTGTAGGTTACTTTTGGTTAGATGGCCGTTTTTATTATGTTAATCCTACTGATCCATGAGTATGGGAGATCTTTCCATCTTCTAATATCTTCTTCAATTTTTTTTTCTTCAGAGACTTGAAGACCTTGTCATGCAGGTCTTTTATTTGCTTGAGTAAATTAAGTACATTTCGCACCAATCATTTTTCTTGTTGTAGAAATAAACAAAAAATACATTGATTGTGTTATGTTTAACTAATACTTAATTACTGATCAAATTAATTTTGATTTATCTGGTAGCCAAAAATATCAGTTTAATCAGTACTACAATACTCTTAATAAAAGATTCATTTCTGTTGCGCTGGCAAAAACGTACTGACAAACACTGACTTAGGGGAGAATGAGTTGATTTTAGTTCACTGGGTTTCAATCCATCTGAATTTGAAATAGCTACTGTGTCAAACCGGAAGTCAAGGGCTAAGAGAAACTGATGCATAACCGCTTACAAGTATTCAACTTACTTTGCTCTATTCTTAACATCATTCAGGACTTGGTCCATGAAACGGAACCATCCATTTTCATGGTGAATTTTTCCAAGTTGAATTGACTCACTTATGAAATCTTTCCTGGTATGCCCATAGTCCAACCTGATAGACAAACTCTCACTGAGCTTCCCTTTCTACTTGATTCTACATTGCATCAAATTGACAATTATAAATAATCATCACATTCTTTGATTTGTGGTAGAACTATTTCCCAAACAAACTCATCAAAAATTAAAAGTAGTAGAATCCAAAAATGTGTATTTCTTATATAAAGACTATTATGAAAGAATATTACAGCATGTTGCCTTCCTGAGAAATATTTTAATATATGATTTTACTGAATATATAACTCTTTAGAATAACAATGCCAAGTCTATACCATAGCTTTTATAGAACTTAAAGAAACTGCAAAGCCCAATGGCATGGTACTTTACTAGACCCCCACCTCCATAACATCCTAAAATATGGGATACTCCCAAATTCCCAGCAGGTTCTCTCAAGATGTAATCTATCATATTAAAAGATACACATTAAAGCCAGATAAGGAAAGAATAGCAAAAAGCAGAACTCAGGGAATTCCCAACATAGAACATCCATTATCTTACTGACTGAAGCATTGTTCTCCCAAATCCATATGAGAGGGAGTATTATCAACCAGGAAAGGTCATACAAGACTTTTTATTGTGTTCGTTATGTAACAAAACTGATTTACCTACTAGCCATATAGTTGCTCTTGGACTCTATTGTAAGACACAAAGAACCCTAATCTTACTGAATGTTTTTCTCACATAATTTGTTTCATCCTAATCCTATTGGTTAGATGCTTTGTGGTCAAGTTTCTTAAATAGACACACTCTCATTATGAGTTCTAATGATTACCACTTAAGGATAAAGACAAAGGCATCTCTTCAAATTAAACAGCAACAACAACAAAAAGTGATTTCCACAGAATTCTAGATATCTAATTGCAAACTGCCTAACTTCTAACACCTTAATCAAAGTTTTGATGAACAATTAGTGAGTGTAACTAAGTTCTTCTTTTATTACTAATGTATTGCTAAAATGAACATACCATTTCCCCTCAGAAAACATTGTTATTGGGACACAAATAGGAAAATAACTTATACTAGAATGAAAGATTGTGTTGTCAGAAGAAGAGAAAAGGAAAAGAAAAGAAAATGTAAATAAAGAAACATAAAAGTGAGGAAAAGAAGAGGAGAAAGTTGTTGGTGTTATAGACTAATTAAACTACAGTGCCTTTAAAGTTTTATTTAAATTCCTTTAAATAGAATATTTATTGTTCTTGAGGTATCAGGACAAATCAAAACCTATTTTTATTAAACTAATTGAGAAGATCTGTATTTACTGATATAGAATGATAATATCTTAATGGAATAAAGAACACACACATTAGAGATGTTATGTAATGTTCCTTGAATCATAACTAGTTGAGCAATAACACCAGTAAGTACTAGAACTCTACAGAGTATATGAAACTATGGAAGAATTGTTAAAACTAGAAATTCAACACTTTGTAACCCAATATAATAATGACCTCAAGCATAAAACCAATACCTATGAATTAAATGAAGATCTTTTATTTGCTTAATCAGTGTGATTTATTTTTTAAATATAATGTACTTTTGATTTTTCTATGATTTGCACCTTTATGAAATACAGTTAAAATTATTTGACTTATATAGAGACTCAAAGTAATTAGCATATTAACACATAATTTTATAACTTATATGAATATACTTAAAAGAATCTCATCTTTTGAAGCATATAATAAAGATTACTATTAATTTTATTTAATTCTATACCATAAAATAATATAATTTACACATTATATTTAATTAACCTTGCTCATTGTGATAGACCAGCCCAGTCTCTCTCCTTCCCAGGAGGCTCTCAAGTCTTTATTAACCACTGTTTTAATGTTAATTGCTATTATATTAGCACAATTGCCATTATATTATCACTTATGAATGATAATTTCATGTATGCTTTTCTGTGCATGTGCTATTTCACTGAACAGGCTTCAAGTCCATCAACATTATGGTTAATACAGAATTTCGTTAGTTTCTTTGGTAGCTGAACAGTTTCTCATTACGTACACATACTATGTTTTAAAATATACATCCATTTTTCAGTATTTAATTCAAATTTATACCTTGAATACGAAATCCACATCTTCAATAAACATGAGAGCTTAAGTGTTTATTTCATGTAACAACTTTATTTTTTCCATTGTATACAAAAATCAAGGGGCTTAAAAATAGCTAGTAATTCTATCTTGGACTGCTTGAGAAAAGTACATATTAACTTCCTCAATAGCTACACAAATTAAAATTCTCATCAGTAGTGTAAAAGCTCTCTTTTTTCCTAATCCTTACCAATGTAGATTGTTTTCCATCATTAAATAACAATCTTCAACTCAGTTGTGGTAATAGCTTATTGTGGTTTTCACCTACACTATATTTCCCATAGAATAATGTGAGTGTTCATCAGTTCAAATATTAATTAGACATCTCTACGGTTTTTTTTATTATATATCTTATCATCCTTAATCCATTTCAATTGGATTAGTGCGTGGTTGGCATTGACTTATTTAGGTTTCTATGAGTCATCCTATTAACACCTTGTCAGATGTGTGGTTTATTTCCTCACTCCATCTCTGCAGATATATTTCTGCATGTATACTTCTTAATGTGTCATAACCCCATCTGTTTAATTTTTGTTATCTCTGCTATTAACGTCTAACAAAAACTTCATTTTATTATACCAATATCTTCAAGTATTTCCTCCAAATGTGTTTCAATAATTTTGTACAAAGTTTCAGGTCTAACAATTAAATCTTTGACTTGTTTACAGTTGATTATTTTGCATATATATTCATATATCTTGTCTGTTCTTTTGTCTGTGGATATTCAATTTTCTTTGCCCTATTCATTAAAGAGAATTCTTGTTCTCAAATATTTATCTCGTTCATATTAGTTTAGAATCATTTGATTACTCATGAATATATATTTACAGCACTGTATTGTCTGTGTGTTGTTTTTTCTGCTATCACATAGCTCTTTGAGAGAGGATATTTGGCTTTGTCTTATGTCTTGAGGCCAGGTATTTTGATTTCCCAACATTTGTCTATTTGGTGTGTTTGTTCGTCTATTTGATGGAAGGTTTTGTTTGTTTTATTTTGTTTTGTAGGGTTTTATTAATGTCTTCTGTTTTTGAAAGGAAATGGAAAAGAATCACTGGATCAAGCAACCATAAACATTTTCTGCTACTAACCTACATTTTAGATACAATGTTCTAGACAGTCTAGCACACTTATCACACCTGCAGAATAAAAGCAACTGAGATGATATGCAAACTCATGAGTTTTAGCTGTGTTCCAAAAGAAAGTCACTTGGTAGCACTAAAAATAAAACATTTTCTTACTAATTTAAAAAAATTACTTATTTATTCACTTTACATTCTAATATCAGCCTCTCTTTCCTCCCAGAATTCCTTTATACAGAACCTCTGCTCACTCCTCCCTCCTCACACCCTATACTACTACTACCCCCACCTACCTTTGAGCCCTGTACATCAAGTCATTGCAGTATAGACAAATCCTCTCCCACTAAGGCCAGACAAGGCAAGGCTGCCCAGTTAGGAGAACTAGATTCACAGGCAAGCAGGCAGGCAATAGATTCAGAGACAACTCACTCCAGTTGTTAAGGGACCTGCATGAAGACCAAACTGCACATCTATTACATATGTGCAGGACAGGATATGTCCATCTTGTGGTGGTTCTTTGGTTGGTGGTTCATTCACTGGGAGTCCCCTAAAAGTCCAGGTGAGTTGACACTCTTGGTCACCCTCTGAAGCCCATGTCCTCTTCAGGTCACTCAATCCTCCCCCCAACTCTTCCATGGAGCTCCCTGTGCTCCATCTAATGTTTGTCTGGGAGTCTCTTCTCTTTCCATTGGCTGCTGGGTATAACAAAATGTCCTCTGAGAGACTCCACCCCACAGCCAATGGAAAGAGATATAAGGACTAGATATTTTTGTAATGTCCCAAAATGTAATCATCCTTTTATTTCTTTAACTATTTAACTATTCAAAATAAAGCAATTTTTAGCTTGCTCACAAAGTCAAGATAGGAATACAATAAAGAATAGATCAAATATGAAAACATAAAATTAATACTTATGGCTAATCAAAACATGAGTATATTAAAAGAAAGTGATAAATACAATCCAGGATCCTGTGCAAATAACTGACGTAATATTGCTGTAAGCATGTCCTACCTTGAAGAGAATGGGTTGAAAAGAAGGAACATGACAAACACACATCTAACAAGAACTGTTATCCCTGCTGAGGATAACTAGCTCTCCTCCCACAGTGGTTTTGTCAGTCCATGAGCAAGAACAACTCCTTATTTGCTTTTCCTGCACGACTTCTGACATAATAGAAATCATCTCATAAACATGTTTTAATGTTTGAATGGCTTAATGCATTAATGTTATAAAATGAAAATGACTCTCAGAACAGAAGAACCTTTCGATAACTATCACAGTTGTTAATGATACTGTGAATGCCACTGTTGTGCTGGACAATATATTTAATATTGTTTAAGATCTTTCGAAAAAGAAAGATCCAAGGATTCTCTGCCAAACGGGGACTGTATCAATGACAATTTCTTGGCAATAGGGAGTTTCTTGCTCATTGTCTGAGAATATTTTTCATTCTTTTCTTTTTTGGCATTAAATAAGGTCATTAAAACCACTCTTTTCCTTTCTCCTCATGATATTTTACCATGTGAATACACTTTAAAATGACATAAAGGTAAAATTGAAATGCATACATGTGCACATAGCACATAATAGTTATCCTTAGAACCAAGCAAATGGATTACTTTAAAATGAATTGTTCAGAATAATGAGCCTAGTACGCTTTTGTTCTTTCTAAGGAACTAAATGCATAAACCCTTTTCATCTCCCTGACTTACTTTTTACATGCAGCGATGACTAATGGATATTGTTTCTCCTCCCTACATTTTGCTCAAGTAGTTCTCAAGAACACGGAAACACTTTCTTTCCCTTAAGACTCTTTCACTGGCTACAATAGGGCTAAAAAGAATGGTGCTAAAACACAGCCTGCTATTTTGTCACGTCTGCCTTGACTGGGAAACAGAACAAAACAATAACCAAAATGACTTTTTACAGTGTTTAGCATACCTGCCCGAGGAAGTCATATTTCATGAAGCTGAAAGGGGAAAGACAGTGATGAGGAAGTCCATCATCACAGACATTGGCATGAATGTGACATTTTACAAGATGCTAATGTTTGTTAGTAGAACTATACTGTGTTTGGTTATAAAATAGAAGGTTCACTCTAAACTGTCAAAAGTTCCTCTCAGCAAACCAGCCTCAGTTAAATAACTAGAAGATAAGGACAGGATTAGGCTTATGTAAAAATAGTTTTAAAATTCATAATCAATATTTGCTACAAGGGTTTTATGGTACCTAACATACAAAAAGCAAATTTCAAAGTAACTCTTTTTCATATCATTTAAAAATAAATGTTTTCTGAGAGTATTGAAACGAGGGAATCTTATTCACAGAATGTGCCTTCTGCTTGCACAGTGGTAACCTATGAACCCATTGGACATTTTCCTGTTTCTCTCCACATAGCTTGGTTTCCTCATTTATGCTTCTTTGTATTTTTTATTGTGAAGGGGAAAGTTTCATGTATAATCAGTTGTCTTCTTGTCCTTAGCTAAAGGCAAGACCACTTCAACATATTTTATTCTCTGTAGCTTCAGAATACAAGAGGATCCATTGGTGTTCCCAAGGAGTGTAGCCGAATAAAGATCCCATTCCTTGCTAAGAAGTAATTTATAAAAATCAAGGAATCTAATCAGTTCTATTTTTCAGTTCCACTGGTAGATACAAAGTTCATTTTGTAAAAGTAGAACTCTGCTGTAAGCTTCTTAAAGGTGATAAATTTCTAGCCAGGACACCCTCTAGGAGATTTAAAGCTATATCTTTTTTTTATTGGCTATTTTATTTGTTTACATTTCAGATGTCATCCCCTTTCTCCATTTCCCCTCCCTAGAACCCCCTATCCCATCCCTCCTCCTCCTTTTTGCTTTTATACCATTTAATTAATTACATGCAAGTATTAATGTCAGTTCTAGGTTGAGGAACTACCATTACAATAGATGCAAATAGTCAAGGAACAAGCAAGACAATAAACGTAAATAGTCAAAGAAAAGCAAGGCAATAAACAAAGTTTTGTGAACACTTCCCGTGATCACTGTTTCTAAGGGCTAATCAGGATGACCAAAATATCTGAGCCTACTTCCCTGTCCTAGCCTAAGACTTTTTGGCAGCAATTTAATATTACTTATATTACTGGGATTCCTTACAATTGTCAAGGTCAAGGGACTGTGGAAGGGGCCCATGCAACTGTATAACAATATCTTCATAAAATAAAAAAGGGGGCGGTATATACCTGTACACCACAAATTTATTTAAATCTTGAAAAGAATATATCTTGATGGAATTAAAAACTTTTAGCTGTGTGGTAGCTAGACTTCTCAGAACTCAACATTAAAGTCTCCATATTGTTCATGTCATTCAATTTTACACATGATGTAAAATGAATTCCTTTGTACCTCTTATTTACCCCAGTACATAGTCTATCCCTTGTTTATTTTCTTGTTTATTTATATTTTAAATGGAGGCCTCTTTGCATACAATGCTTAGTAGATAATGTTAAAAGTGTTTCTTGCAATCCCAGCACTTGACAGAGAAAATCAGGAATGTCATGACAAATTTAAAAGTGGCCACGTATACATAGTGCAATCCTGTCAAAAACCAACAAAAAGTAAAATAAAAATATGTGTTTTCATACCACTCCTACTTTTTAAAAACCTCTTACAGTTTTATTTCGCTATTATTTTCTTAACTAATTCTTGAACTTAACAACATTTAAGAATTTCGTCAGTTTTCACTACTAATGCCATTGCATGCCACTCCTGAGAACTCACTATAAATTTTTTATTGTGCCTTAAAAATGGCTATTAATTTTTCTAGATAATTTTACTCACTTTGTGGTTTTCTTCTTCAGATTTATTCATTTTTATTTGATGTCTATGATGTATAAGTGTTTTGCCTACATGTAAGTCTGGTACCCACAGTGGTATAGAGCATGTCAGATCCCAGGATAGAGTTATCTAAGATTAGGGACTATCATGAGGTCGCTGAGAACTGGTCTACATCATCTGTAATAGCAGTTCATGTTTCATCAACCAATCCTTCTTTCTAGCCTCTGTATTATTTTGTTTTATGTAGCCTTAAAAGCCTCTCACAAAATTGTCAGTATTTAATCTTATTTCTAGTACAAAAACTTGGTAGTTATTTCCATAATAGAAATAAAGTGTAACTGGGTATGAGAAAATATAATTGAAGTAGTGATTAGTTGAATATACTTGTGAGTTTTGTAAAAAATTTCAGTTTACATGAAATTTTGTCAATGTGTATGTTGAAAAATACAACTATTCTTGAAGTGACTATTACTGAAAGTAGTTATCATAATCATCCACTGTAAAATGACCACATATCTGATATTTTATAGCTACTGAAATGATTTCACCTAAAAATAAACAAATGAAGAGCAAATTTGGAATTATTTATCATGTATTGCTTGTGGAGTGTCATTTTTTAAAAAGCTTTAAAGGAATGGCAAAATGGCTCGGGCTGCCAATCCTGATGTCTTGAGTTTGATCTGATCCCTGGTATCCACAGGGTAGACAGTGATAATAGACTCACAAAACCTGACCTCTGTCTTCCACATTGGGTTGGTAGATAGTGTATCCATCCACAAATATAAACATACAAAATAAATACATACAATTTTAGTCCTTCTTTAAAATGTTTTAATTTATTTGTTTGTTTATGACTATTAGGTACAAAAACTGGATTTCTTGGTCAAAAAATTATTTTTTATGTTTTGTACATCTAAAGGAAAGCAGTTCACTTGTAAACTTGGCAGTAGGTAATTTCACATACTTTGTAGGTATGATATTTCCACTTAAAGGGTCCCCAGAATCCACCTGACAATGTGCTTCTGAAGTTACCGCCGGAGTTAATCTGTTCAGGAAATATAGAGCCCAGCCAGCCAAAAGTGAATATGAGAGAACTTTTAAATAAATATTTGTATTCTGAGAAGAGGTAGAATAAGGGATCCAAACTCAAGACAATGAAGTGTAAGACCTTGTTAAAATAAATGCATAGGTTAAATATGCCATTCACAAGATAAATTTCCTTGACTTGTTAGGATTCTCATACCTGTTTGTGTTCTCATCTCAAGATAGTCACAGGAACAGTCTATTCATGCTTCCTGAAAAGTATGTGAACTGATCAATATGCACAGATGACAGAAAGGTGTTCACATAATCTTAATATGCCTCTGTGGTTTTTATAAATCTTTTTTTTCTCCCCAAAACAAAGATAAAAATTGAAATAGTTACTGCTTAGGACTCTAAATTCTGTTGAAAGTGTCTCAACATTTCAGGTTTAGCAAATGCAGATAAAAAGCCAGACCAAAACAGTCACTGCATCAGGAACATTCTACGGATCTGCTGATTTCTACTGTATTCTGTTTTCATTTATTGCCATCACAGTGTTATATAAATGTGGAATTCTGCTAGAATTAGAATATGGATCCATTTCGAAGCTAATTATGTGTTGATATGGTGAGAGTTCATATGTCTCACTCTTGGATTTTGAAATAAAAAAAATAGATGAAGTGAATCACTGTTAATCACATGGGTATGCTGCCTGAAAATTGTTGTGAAATTGGTGAAGAAAAAATATGAATTTTAAACTCTGAGCACGAAAATCTCCATGGAATTAGCTGTGGGGTTCATATGGATGCAATCTTAGTTTTTAAAATTAGGTTGGAAATTTTCAAGAAAAAATACTATAGGGGCCACCTAGAAATTAGAAATAAATGTATTGAGTAATGTAGACTACATTATTTTTCTTAATATAAGAAGTCTACACATCTTCAAACTGGTTTTAAAATAGATATCTCAAATTGTTAGTCAGGTATAAGAAGGTAAATTATTCTGTTCTCAGAACAGAGAACTATTGTTCTGACCCAAGCAAGTATTTAGATTGTATTTATAGGGAATCATTTCATTAGTTATTCAAAACCACAAACAAGTAATGCATAAAATGTTCAAGCTTTGAAATAATTATACACAGATTGGAAAATTAGCTATGATATATTGTTTACTATAAAAGTAGATACATGCCTTCCCATGCACCCTCTACTAGTTTCCTTATTAGCAAAAATAAAACCTAAACTATAACATTATAGGAAAATTAATTAAGAATATATTGTATATAATAAAATTTCTCTATCCTAGACATGTCACATAATGTTGAATTTATGGCAGCTAGGACTTTTTAACTTGGAATTTATTTTAACTAGAGTTACATTTAAAAATTCATACTTGTCTTCTTTATATAATCTTATGAAAATGTCCTATACATAAAATTTTCAAAGTCATAAAAATAGAAAAATCAAATGAAAATTTGATTAGTATATATGGTCTTTCTTGTGCTATTTTCAGAAATCTATGGAAATAATTAAATTCTTCGATATTCTCAGAAACTTGCGTTTTTATTTAATATAAAACTATTTTGAGTAGAGAACCCGAATATACCACACTTAATGCATTGGCCACCTAATCTACAATACACCCGAAAATATTTTAAACACCCTTTTCAGATAGAATAAAATTGAATTGCCTTATATTTATATGACATCTCAAATACATTCCTTACATCTACCTACACAAGAGTCGAAACTACATGATCTACAAAATATTCAAATATTCCAGAGTGAAAGGATGTCGGAACTTGTGTGTGTGTGTGTGTGTTTGTGTCATGGGGGGTTTATGCTCTTTTCCACAACTAGACTGAGTATTAGCTATGGCTGATATAATAGTTCGCTGAAAATACAATATCATGTCAGGCAATATAGCCAAGTAGATTCAATCTATGAAGCAAAATTTAAACAGTAGCATTTTCCTACTCACATCTTATCTTAGCCCATAGCAAAATCTCCAAGCCTGGGTAGTTTATGAAGAACAACAATTTGTCTGTCATGATTTTGGGTGCTAGAAACACTAAGAGAACAATGTTTAAGGAAAAGTAATGAGAGACAGCCCAGCCTGGTTTCCAAATGACACTGGGAACATTTTTTTCCTCACACAGTAAAAAAGCAGAGAGAAGCAAGATGGCCTACCTTGTTTCATTGAACCTATTTGATCAGATTTCAATCCTACTTTTGATACCATAATTTTCATCATGTGATCACTTCCTAAAGGCTCATAAATTAATATTATCATCATGAATCTTCAACCTAAGTATTTTGGGGGTGACACATATGTTAACACTATAGCACTATTCAAGATGTCCTACAATTCATGCAACGTAAGATTATTTGTTTTGCAATATAACCAGTATTCTGAGTCATCCCAATATTAACTTTAAGGCCACCATTCCATACCTCATGAAAGTATCATGTAAACTATATGGATGAGGGGATGAGGGCCTAGTTGGTAGAGTGTTTGCCTAGCATACTTCATGCCCTGGATTACATTTCCACCGCCAGGTAAGACTGGGTATGGTGGTGAATAGTGCAAACCTCTGCTCTAGGCACATATAAGCCAGAGGGTTAGGAGTCCAAACATCCTCAGCTACCTAGTTATTTGGAGGCCTGCTTAGGTTTTATGGGACCCTTGACTTAGTTTAGGTTACTATTGATATAGTGAAACTCCATGACCAAAAACCAAGTTGGAGAGAAAAGTGTTTATTTGACTTATATTTCACAGTACTATTTATCATAGAAGAAATCAGGATTGGAGTGCAAACAGGGCAGGAACCTGAAGACAGGAGCTGATACAGAGCTTCTGGATGGTTATTGCATACTGGCTTGCACCACAAGGCTTACTTAAATGAAGCCTTTATTTCTTCAGATGAAGGGATGAGATAAAAACCATGATGAAGTGGTGTGAATTTATGGCCTGAACTTAGAACATTTCCTTCTCTGTTCTAATTATCCCTAGGCCTAGGCGTGGAAACTTCTAGCCTCCACACAATCTAATCTTCCCAGATGACTGATTCAATACAGTCTATCTCTGCTTCTGCTTGAAATGCTCTGGTTGGTCTCATACTAATTTTGGCAATATTCTAGTCTTCTGGCTCCTTCTCATTCTCTGGCTCATGGGGCAACGATTTCTATGACTTTTCCAGGAACTGTGTATGAGCTCTTTTACACTGGATCTGTGCACAAAAGACTCCTTAGACTGGAGAGTCTAAGATACCTATGATGCCTTGAACAAACTAAAAACCTTACAACTCTATTTCTCATTGTTTGATTATGAGTTATTCTGGGATTCATCTCCATAATCTGACATTTTACTTAACCAGTCAAGGAGAACCAGGCCACACATTGAATACTTTGCTTGGGAATTTCTTCCACTAAATATCAATATGGAGCTCTTTACCTCTGCTTTTCACAAAACACTAGAACAAGGATAGAATCTTATTGAGCTGCCTTATAATAAACACAGCCTTTCCTCTCCTTCCAAAACCTCGCTTCCTATTTTTAGGTAGTTCTTTATTAAAACTACCTTACCAAAGACATTATTAGTATCAGCATTCTGACTAAGATGATTCAAGTGATCTCTAAGATCTAGTCTCTCTATGACTCTCTTCTTTTGGGCCCTCCAGGATTTGTCATCATGTTTCATTTATAACACTATCAGCTTTATTCTAAACTGCACTTCAGAGTCTCGACTTTCTCCATCTCCTATCCAGATCCAAACGACTTCCACATGTTTAGATATTTGCATCACCACATTCCACTCTAATTAAAATTCCACTTATAAAGTTAATCATGTATTAAAAGTGAATAATATGATTATCCCTAATTTTAAGAAAATAGTTTAATATAGTGTTTGAACCCAGTATGGAGTCTATTTTTTCTCCCTAGTTTGTCAAGAACTGGATAGGGAGTGAGAGTTTGACAGAAGTGCTTCCTCCCATTGGATTCATTGTGTTTGAAGGGAAGACGCTATTCAGTAATGAGCAGTATGGACCTACTTTAGTGTTCTTCCAAAGTAGCATTCCTTCCAACAATGGTTTTATGAGAGAGAGGACACATAAAGTGTTTTGAGAGCACTAGCTTAATTTCATTACGGTGTATGTCTCCAATTGATTCCTTAGTCATCTCTTAGGTCCAATTCTTAGGCAATGGGCTATTTTTTTTAAAGGCGTGAACTATCTCAATCAACAAACATTTCTTAGGCAATGTTTTCAGTCCTCAAGGCACATTAGCGGGAGTAAAGCCTCCAAAATTAAATTGGTGGGAGAGAATATCTTGCTTTCTGTAATGCAAAAGGGACACTCATCTTGTTAACTCCAATAATTAAACCACTTGATAAAAGGTCACTCCCACAGCCCACTATAGAAACTTGTTATTTGCAGAAACAGAGTAGAATTAAATTGTAAATTTATACAACACTGACTGAAATTATTTAAATGTTTGTCTTTGTCTTATTTTAAAGTCTTGATTTATTTAAAATTGGGATTTTCGTTGTACTGGCTAAAAATGTTGACTTACATGGAACAAAATTACGTATATTTTTTGAAAAACTTGAAATTTATAACATTTGAAATTAGTGTCACCCTGCTCACCCACAAAATCTTGGACCCACAATTTGTCCTTCCTGCAAGAAGTGCAGAGATAAAGATGAAGCAAAGACGGACAGAATGGTTAACCAATGGCTGTCGCAACTTGAGACCCATCCTGTGGGCAATAGCAATCCCTGACACTATTAATGATACCCTGTTTTATGTATGTGAGTACACTGTTGCTTCCTTCAGACCCACTAGAAGAGGGCATTGCACCCCATTACAGATGGTTATGAGCCACCAAGTGGTTGCTGGGAGTTGATCTCTGGACCTCTCAAGAACAGTCGGTGCTCTTAACTGCTGAGCCATCCCTCCAGCCCCATTAATGATAATTTGTTATACTTACACACAGGAGCCTAACACAACTCTCCTCTGAGAGACTTCACACAGCAGCTGACTGAAAAAGGCACACAGGTTTACAGTCAAACATTAGAAGGGGCTCAGGCAATCCTATGGACGAGTTGGGGGAAAGATTGAGGGAATAGGCACTCTTGAGGATCCCAGAGACTGAAAATCCAGCAAAAGACCATACAGGGGTAGGGCCTAGTATCCCGACTGTCCCAACATATGTAGCAAATGTACAGCTTGGTCTTCATGCATGTCCTTTAACAACTGAAGCTGGAGCAGTCTCAGATTCTGTTGCCTGCTCGTGGATCCTGTTCCCCTAACTGGGATGCTTTGCCTGGCCTCAGCTAGACAGGATGCTCCTAGTCCTGGAATGACTTTGATGTGTCAGGGTGGGATGGTAACAGGAAGGATATCTGACTCCTGCATTCTCAGAGGAGAAGATAGGGGATGAGAGGGAGATTGGGAGGAAAGAAAAGAAAGTAGTCTCACACTCATGTGTATGGTACTTTTCAAATAAAAAATTGTTTTCCACAGAAAATTAATTTACTCATTGAGTTACTTGTTCTTTATGTTTTCATATAATTTTCTTTAAGCCTTAAGATATATTTGAAATCCATATGATTTACTGAAGAAATGGAAATTAGCCTAAATACTGGAAATTAAAACTGCTGTTTGATTTTAGAGTTCTATGTGTTCTTATATACATGTGAGTGTTTGAACTTACATATATGCACCACATGCCTGCCACTGATCTATTGAAGCCAAAAAAGAGTCAAATATTCTGGCACTAGAGGTAAAGATTGTGGTGAACAGCCCAACATGAGTTCTTGGAACTGAGTCTAAATCCTCTGCAAGAGTATCAAACACTACTAATTCCTGAGCCATCTCTCCAGCCCCAACCATTTTTTAAACCTGTTGGCACTAGTATAAGCTCCATGGTCCAGTGGATGGCTCCATGCCCTTACTAAAGGTAGCAACTCAAATGAACTTAGGGATAACAGAGCTAAAATGAAAGAAGAAGAGAAGAGATAGAAGAGTGGAGAAAGAAGTAGAGACAAGTCAAAACAAGAAACAATGAAGCTCAGAGCAGGCCATTTGGGGAGAAATTAGGGAGTGTCAGATAGTATATATGATTACTTCTCATAACATACATAGAATTCTAAAGAGTAAGCAAAATAATATTAAAAATAACTCACTAATAGTTTAAATATGTGAAAATAAATTGAGGACACAATGTAATTTTTATTTCTAAAGACTGAGTAACACAATATAAAATGCATTATTCAAATTTAATTTAGACCCAAGGAAATGGATCTATGGGTAAAGTCCCTGATTTACATGCATGAGAACTTGCACTGGGATTCCCAACATCCACACATAATCCAAAGTTTTATAGCCTGCGCCTGGAACTACAGTGCTGAGTTGGGGTTGAGGTTTGGATAGGCAGAAGCATACGGATTCCTGGAGTTCATAGGATAGACAGTGGTGTCAGACTCAGACATATATGTTCCAGGCTCAGTTAGAAACTATTTCTATAGATAATGTGGGGAAAATCAAGTAATATACCCAGTGTCAACCTCTGGCATCAGTATGCTCAAACTCAGATATGAATGCACTTACACACATGTATATGTACATATGCAGCACAAATAAAGAGATTTACATGTACAAACATTCTTCTTGCAAAATGATTTTGACCATTTTATGGATAGTACATTGAGGTAAGAAAGATTTTTAAAAAATCAGTAATTTGATGGCTTTTCCTATAAGATAACACTTAAATAATTGCTCTTTGTTATGTAGTGGTGTTTTCCATAAAACAATATTACATACATTCACATGTTAAAGGCCATATGGAAGATCATGTGAACTCATTTATACAACACAGAAGAACCTAGCTCTTGAAGCCCTGACAAATAATACATCAAACACCCAGCTTCTGGCTGTCCTCTGCTTTAATGACTCTTGTTTGGTGTGATTCATTGGTCAAATAATGACTTTTTTGTTTTGTTTTTTGTTTTTTGTTTTTTGTTTTTTGTTTTTTGTTTTTTGTTTTTTGTTTTTTTGTTTTTTGTTTTTGAGACAGGATTTCTCTGTGTAGCCCTGGCTGTCCTGGAACTCACTCTGTAGACCAGACTGTCCTCGAACTCAGAAATCTGCCTGCCTCTGTCTCCCAAGTGCTGGGATTAAAGGCGTGTGTCACCACTGACCAGCTTTTAACCATTATTTATTTTTTTTATTTTTTTGGTTGTCAAATGATTTCTAATATTGCATACTTTTGTACAATCCAGTATTTACCACATATAAAATATCACAGAAATGATTTTATTCCAGATCCAGTCATAACATATAAATTGATAATATTAAGAACAGATTCCATGAAGCTATACTATTACTATCATGCACATTTTTATTTTATATAACAAGTAGTTACATTTAAAAATATTTGAAAAGATTAGAATAATCTTTTATACTCATCTTATTATTAGATCACACTTGGAGCTGCCTAAGAACCTAGTTCTTTGTTAAACTATCATGCCATGAAATTGAGCTGGAAAAGCAGAAGAATTTATTGCTGACTTACTTTTGAATTAAGTAAATTTGGAAGAGAAATGAACATTGAACTAACCACTGTGAGTCAGACTTAAATGCAGTAGAGTATGGGTCATCTATAAACTCATGTAAGTCCTGCTCGTCGATTTGCTACAGGCTATCTCTGTAGGCTAAATAAGTGGAACGATAGTCAATTATTTATTAGTCTATACTTTTATGTAGATTTCCTATATGGTTTGAAAGTACACATAACAAGCACTTTTATAACAATACAACTTGAAAGTTAATTTTGCAATCAATGACTCTATTTATAAATAGAAGATATGTGCTTCAGGTAAGATTTACAGTGACTTTAAATTTTAAAGAGGAATGTTTGAATTTGCCAAAGCGTTATTCAAAATACTGACCTAAGTTATATAAACGCATTTTTCAAATAATAATGTAGGTAAACTTAATACTTGTGTTTCAGTCATTTAGCCACCTTCATTAGCCATTAGCCACATTAATGTAAATTTTCATTTAAAGAAAGTATTCTTTTATTTTGCAGATTGTTGCCTTGCGAGAGCAAAATGTTCATATTCAAAGAAAAATGGTATCAAGCGAGGGGTCCACGGAGTCAGAACATCTTGAAGGGATGGAACCAGGCCAGAAAGTCCATGAAAAGGTATGGTACACATAACTTAAATGTAAGTGCTTACTTCTTGATTCATTTGATAAGATAAAATCATGGAATGAACAAACTGTAAAAAGTGTTAAGTGTTTTAGTGAGACATTTTTATTTATTGCTTTCTGGTTGTTTATTTTAAATTTTAGTGTGTTTGATTTGTAATATATATATATATATATATATATTATTAATTGCTGTTAATTTGATTACATGCACAATTTAATTTATATATTAAAGGTACATAAAATATTCACTTTAAACTACATATGAAGTATTTTATATGGTGCTGTTTTAAAGGCACTATTTTTCAGTTTGTGTTACTGCATATGGTGAAATAATAAAAATATTATTGGTGATCTTTTTGATTTAGCACTTAATTTTTTTTCTTTTTTCAATAATCTTATTCATACTTCTGATAATGAAATAATGTGAAGTCAAATACTAGTAAACCATTTGACTTTATCCAGTTTCATTCATTCATTTGTCCAACCATTCATTCACCTTTAGAAAAAAGCCATTTTTCTTTGCAGTGTAGTTTAGACACAGGTAAGGTTTTCAGTGGTCTGTTTGGCCACTATCAAGAGATGATTCCTGTGTTGCTAGCATAAGACAGGGAATATAAATTATAAGCAGGTCTTAAATTAGATGAAAGTTACTTAAATATTTGCATAAACTAGGCTTAAACTCAAGAGAATCAACTATTTTGCTGTAACCCGTTATATTTTTGGGCATTGAGCTCCTTAGGACTACATGAATCAAGTAGCTTAACTGATGTAATTGCAAGTGCCAAGAGGTTCTAAAACCAAGCGATTAAGAAAGTAGTGACAGAATGACAGCAAATTGCACTGGATTCACACTGAGTTGTAAAGTAAGCACTTCCTCACTGGTGCTGTTAAAGCCGGTGCATGGGAATTCCATTCTTCCTTCAAGTGTCAAGGAAACTGAGTTACTCAGATGAGTTTCCAGAGGCACCCTTCAGATCAGATAGTCGACAACTGGGCAGGTCTTTCTTTAAAACCACCATTTTAGAAATAGTCTATGTGTTTAACTAAAATCTTAAGCTGAATTTTAATAATAAATAATTTATGACAATTCATAAGTTATATATGAGATTAAAATAAAAAAATCATTTACCTTTACTTCAGGTAAGTCAGTCAGTGTGCCACCATCCTCTTTAGAACAAGGTGTTTACATTCAGAAGAACAATAAGGAAAGGAACATAAAATTTGGTAAAATATTGATTCATTTACATGATGTTATTGGAAACAGACCTTTCTTCAAAAATTATAGTCACATAGATTTGGTTATGAAAATTGAATGTATATAATAATCTTTACTTAGGTATCTATAATGGCAAAAATATATAATAACATTTGTGCTACTGAACTTCAAATAGAAGAAATACATAAAAAAAATTTTCAGGAATAAATAACTCAAATGCTTGTCTATTTTTAACATACATATATACATATGCATTTGTGTGTATCTCCTATTATCAACAATAAAATGATGCTCCAATTAATGACAGCTAACATAAATGATGATATACACCAGCTATAGTATTTAGTAAGCATATCAGCTACTAGTGTGTAACTAATCTGTATTTCTCATGTGAAAATACTGTCTCAGGATATATTATTCATAATTCATAAGACTTTCTCATTATTAGGCAGCACACAGCTCCGTGTTTTTTTCTATTCAAATTATAGATAGTTTTAACCAGATTAATTTGCAAGTTGCATCTTCTGAAATAGAAAGAACAATTCTATACAACTGGATTTTGTCACTAATCCTAAATGTACTGTCTTTAATATAAATGTAGCAATAAGTTAACCTGCTGGCTCTATTTCTTTACCTTACGTTACTCCCCAATAACCATGCACATAAACAAGAGTTATTTAAAACTACACCTCAATAGCTGAGCAGTTAAATAATTTACCTTAACTTTCTATGCTAATCTGGCTACCTCCCAGCCCTATCCCATGATACTTGTATATTATTATTGACCTGGCTCTTTGGGCTTCAAGTATGTTGTTTTCATGGTCTGTCTCGGGACCCTTTCCTCATGGCTTCTATTTCTCTATCTTCCTCGCTCACTAATCTGAATCTGCCTCTCTCTTCTCTCTCCTCCTCTCTCTCTCTTCTCTCTCTTCTCTCTCTCTCTCTCTCTCTCTCTCTCTCTCTCTCTCTCTCTCCTCTTCTCCTTCTCTCTCACTCTTGCTCTCTCTCTCTCCTTCCTCTGGCTGGTAGATGTTACATTCTATTCTCTAGCCATTGGGTGATCAACACTTATTGATGAGGCAAAGAATCAATGGTAAGAATTGTTTACACAAACTTGAGATGGGAGATAAGTATTGCAATAGACTGTCCAGATTGAAATGAGCTATAAGGGCAGAAAATGCGCACTTGAGTGATCCAAGCATAAACTTTACATACAGTATACAAAATCATTTTGACTACAACTACCTGACCTCGTATCTACAGGTGGAATCTGAGAAACTGGTGACTTGAAAACCTTTGTTCTTCTGTTCATTCTTTTGGCAAGAATATAAATAAAACTTCTTAAACACTGTGACTATACATTCATTTTTAAAATTTTTTGACAATTGAAGAGATATTTCCACGTACTTGGGACTCACAGTATATAATCATGGTTTTTAATACCACTTTAATAGCCTTTCAGTATGAGCATTGTGCTAGATAAATTTATGTCAACTTGAAAGAAGCTCAAATCATCTGAAACAAGAGAACCTCCATAGGGTCAGGCTGTAGACAAACCCTCAAGTCATTTTCTTAATTAGTGATTGTGACAAAGGGCCCGATCCACTATGGGTGGGGCCATTTCTTAGCTGGTTGTCCTGTGTTCTATAAGAAAGAAGAATGACAGACATTCAGATAGAGAGTCTAATTAGGAGGTCGTCATCAAACCCCTCAACTCTAAACTCTGGGAATCCTGAGGAAGATGAGGCAGGAAGATGGTAAGAGTCAGCGGGGATGTAGGATAAGATGAGAACAAGATCTGCTAAATCAACTAGGCAAGGCTCATACGAACATACAAAGAGTAAAGCAGCGTCTACCTGTATCTGCATCAGGTCTTCTATATTATAGCTATTACCTTAGTACTTTTATGGGATTCCTGACAAACAGTGAGTCATACTCTGACTCCTCTGCCTGTTCTTGGGACTCTTTTCTCTTGTTGGATTGCCATGTCCAACTTTGATATAATGTTTTTTTCTTTATATTATTTTATCTATTTTTTTGTTGTATTTGGTCATTATCTCTTAGAAGCCTGTTATTTTCTAATGAGCATGAGAATGTCAGTGCAGCTGCAGGAGACCGGAGGTGGGCACGAACAGAAAAACAAACAAAAAAGCTGAGAAAGCCATGATGAGCAAGCCAGTAAGCACTAAAGTCCCTGATGGCCTCTTCATTAGCTCCTTCCTCCAGGATCCATCCCTGCTTGAGTTACCCTCCTGACTTCCTTTAGTGATGGACTAAGATATGGATATGTAAGCCAAAGAAACCCTTTTCTAGGCAACACTTTTTGATCATGGTGTTTGATCACAGTAATATTAACCTTAACTAGGAGAGAAACTGGCATCAGGATAGTAAGGTATTGCTGGGACAGACACAACCATGTGTTTTGGGAAGGATTATGGAAGGGCTTGGAACTTTGGAAGAGAAAAGCCATTGAGTGTTCAAAGCTTGGTGGAAACCTAGAAAGTAAAGAAGTGGAGAACAACACAGACAATGGAGACTTGGCTTGTAAAGCATCAAAGGGCAGCAAAGACTGCAGAGGGCCTTTGTTTGAAGAATCTGTGGTGTCTGGCCAGCTGGAGATGAAACATAAGCTGTGATCATCAAGAGACCAGAAACGCTAAAGTAAAACCTTTGTGCTTTACTGTGACAAAGTGTGCCTCTTATCTGGAGCTGAGAAATTAGCAGTGATTAAATGGAGACCAGCATTATTGAGGTGAAATCTTCTAGAAAGTGTTTCCCCAAGTCAGTACTCAAAAGCTTTATTCCCGAGATCGCCAAGACTGTGTCTTGTTTTGGCAGCTAAACCTGGTCATGTGTAAAAGTCTCCCCAGTGTTACTGGATTTGGAGACATGAAGGGGTCAACTGAGACTTGTTGCTGTAGGGCATCCATGAACTTGAAGCAGGAGTAGCGTTGGAAGCCAGAATTGAAGGGATCATAGAGAAAGTTGAGGCTTTGTAAGGTGAAGAGCAGTGAGGCAAAGATATTGATGAAAGAGCAGAACTGCAGCAGAAGACCTCAGCGTTTTGGAGAGGTCAGCACCAGAGACAGCTGCCGCTGGTCTGGGGAGAAACTGACCACAGACTAAAAACAAGCTATGTATGTTGCAGAGGGCAGAGTCAGAGAAGTGAACCCAAATACTTGGATGAGACCAGAAAATTGTGACTGAATCCCTGGTATTGGACATTGGGTGATTTATATTATTGAGGTTTGGTTTTATTTGTATCTACTTGTGACTGTGCCTTGATTCTTCCTTCTTGAAATAATTTATTCTGAATTTTATAGGAGGCCACAGTTGAGAGACTTTGGATTTTAAAAAGGACTATGGATTTTGTTACAGAGTCTAAATTTTTAAGGTGTTAAGTTTGTAAAATGTTTATCATGATCTTTATATCAATGTCTGATCTTAGGGATGAACAATAAAAGAAAGATCTTGGCTTTAAAGGGATATCTGTGTGTTGACATGAACATGGGTCAACTGTGCTATAAAGGGGATCCTCAATAAAGAAAATGTCTCCAGAATAAGGCTGTGGGCAAGCCTGTAGTGTATTTTCTTGATTAGTGATTAATGGAAGTGGGCCCACCCCATTATGGATGATCTAACCCTGGGATAGTTGTTCTGGGCTCTGTAAGAAAGTAGGCTGAGTAAGCCAGTAAGCTGGACTTCTCCTGGCCTCTGTCATCTTTCCTGTCTCCAGGTTTCAGCCTTGTTTGAATTCACATCGTAACTTCCTTCAGTAATGAGCAGTGATTTGGAAACATAAGCCAGCTAAATCTTTTACTTCCCAAATGTTTTGGTCATGGTGTTTCATGATATAACCCTAATGAAGACAAACCTAAAACATATGATTTGAACATTATTTTAAATTTGAATTTTAATAATAAGACTGTGATCTATTGTATATTAAATATGCGATTGGGTTTTCACGATTAAATAACTGCAGCATTTAGAGGAAATTTTCTTATATGATGAATATTAATCAAAGACACACATAATATACAAACAAAATTTAAGGTCTAGTTTGATCATTTAAGTATGTATGATAGTTACATACAAAAGCATTGTTTGTTACCCATTTCTAGTCTTATTTTTATAGCATGACCATTTGAGATATAGCAAGACCACTGAATAACAAGTTATGATAGAATTATAATTTAACAATTGCTTTTTAAGTCTATCTAAGCATAGAAAAATGGAACGTTATTATGGAGAATGTGTGAAAAGCACCACCTCTTGTTCATGATAGTAAAAACACTTAAATTACATAATCAGAATAGATTATTAGCCATTGGAGGATGTTTTGTAACTGCACTATGAGAATTCAGTTGACTAGTTAACAAAATAACCTCATTGAGAGTACCCTGAATAATGGACTTTATTACTCACGAGTGACCTATAATTATTGTCATCTTTTCCAGAACAAAAGGGAAAAAAGAAGCAAGGAAATAAGTTTAGATGAAACCATTTTAAAGGTTTCTTTGTGATCTTATATTTAGTGTTGCCTAGAGAATATTTTCATGTAATAAAATTCCAGAACATTATAGGTTACCTTGCTTAAACCAGACTCAACAGAATTTATCCTGTTCCTCTTTCTAGCGTGATGGAGTTAATCTGCAAATTTTTACAATAATAGCCATGATGCTCTTGGAGACAATTACGTTCACAATTTCCATGCTGCCTGCTTCCGCCTTTTGCCTCTAGTCTCTTAGGAAGCTAAGAGATGTAGCTCAGTAGAATGGTAGTGGTAAAATTAAGAAAAAAAATTGGGTAAAAACGTACATTGTGCAACATTCATGCAAGTGTCATATTGAAAACCTGATAAAATGTGAGATAAAATGATATTAGAAGTTAAGTAGATATTATATTGGAGTTTAAGAAAAAGATAAGGCTTTAGACAGATTAAAAGACTTAAGAGTATTTAAAGTCAGTACTTGGTGTGCAAATGTGCTAAGAACGGATGACATTTTTTGTTATGTTCTAGGGATGGAAGAGTAACAAAATAACTAGATACGAGTGTGCAAGAAAGCTAGTAGCAACAGTTAAAGGGAACAGCGAGGGTAAGAAAATTCTTACAGGCCCTGGTAGAGTTAGCTTTATTATTATTATTACTATTATTATTGTTATTGCAATGAAAAACAATACGTTGAAGCGGTTTGAAGCTTGGAAGCTCCTCAATCACATTATTTTCAAAATAATTTGTATGACAGATTAATATATACCCGTCATTTTTACATTCTTCAGTATGTAGACCTTATTAATTTTTCTTTTCAGAAAATATGATTGAGATAAAATGATCTGTGTGGACAAAAGTGTTCAACATCCAGAACTTATTGTCTCTTCACATTTCTTCAAGCAAGTAAATGTGTTCTTGTTCTTGTTTTCAGAATTACACATAATTAATTTTCTAGAGCTAATAATTTATTTTATGTGACTTGTTTTTTTTTTTTACAAAATATGTGATTATTTACAAAAATACTTGCAACTTCTCCTGAGTATAGTTTTAAATGCAGAACTGAATTCACAAGGGAACGACATCCCAAATGTTTGATATTGTGTGTGTGACTCTGCAACTTTAGCTAAGGTCCAGTATTTAGACTCATGTGCTGGTATATCAAAGCCCCAAATTCTTGGCCAAGCAACAGATCATTACTTACTCCAATGTGGACTAATCTAGCTAAAGAAATAAATGAAGTGCTTGCCTTTGCTCATGGCAATGTAGCTGATTTCATTGACGGTTATGCTGATGCTAAATCATGTTTCTATGAATATACAACTTTATATTTATGTTTTAATCATATGCACATTTCCCTGATGAGAATCATATTTTATACAGACAAAAGATAAACTTGCTTCTCTTTAATTCATGTTTATAGTTTTTACATTTGTCATCAGTCCTTCACACACACAACTGTTACAACGCAGTTAAGACACAGATGGGAAAAGTGTCTCCATATTTAACAAAATGAAAATGAACCCATTAATCCAAATAGTAGTCAGCCTGACAGGAATCTAATTGATATGTTGATTCTTGAATTACCTAAGGCTGCAACATATATCCCATTTGGGGGCAGTTTGTACACATCTAAAAAACAATAATGATACATTTGTGAAAATAGAACCAGTGCATTGCTTTAGTTCTTAGTTTAGCATAGAATAATTTCTGAAACTGTTAGTGACTTTCTAACCAAAAGTAAAATAATAAAATATTTCCTCTAGTCATTACCTTTTTTTAATCCTTGCAAACGATATACAAGATTTTAAAAAGTTATAGATGTCTTTTTCATGAAAACCACTTTAAATGTATATTTCATGATATAACATGGAATAAGTCTACTAATTTTCACTTCTAATACTTACGAACACTAATCATGAAAGTGTTGAACAGAAATTCCTTAGTTAAGTTTGATTTGAAACGCTGTAGTATAGCATAGTTCTATGAATCCAAATGTTTTTGTTATAGTGAGTTTTCTTACATGCTGGTTTAAACATTATGACAATAAAAGAAGTTAAGTACACTACAATTCCTTAGAAAAAACAATACAAACAGAAACAAATTTTTGCTTTTAAATTTTATAGAAATTTAAAATATTCTAATTTTTATAAATAATTAAAGAATTTATTTTGAAACCATGACTGTTCCAAAGGAAAGACAGGAACAAAAAGTAGAGCAGAGACTAAAGAAAAGGCCATGGGGGAGCCTCTCACACCTGGGGATCCATCCTGTCTACGGACAACCAATCCCAGTATTTGCTGTTGCCAAGAGGCACTTGCTGACAGGAACCTGGTGTGGCTGTTCCCTGGGAGGCTCTGCTACCTAACCAATGCAGATGCGGATGCTTGGAGCCAACCATCAGACTGAGCTCCGGATCCCGGTGGGGGAACTAGCAGAAGGATTGGAGGAGCAGAGGTGATTTTAACTCCATAGGAAGAACAGTATTGGCTGGCCAGACCACCCAGCGCTCTCAGGGACTAGATCACCAACCAAGGAGTGTACCTGGGGGGATCCATGGCTTCAGATACATGTGTAGCAAAGGATGGCCTTGGCTGACATCAATGGCAGGGGCGGCTCTTGGTCCTGTGGAAGTTTGATGCCCCAGCTTAAAGGGATGCTGGATCAGTGAGGTGGGAGTGGGTGGGTGGGTGGGTGGGTGGAGGGAGCACACCCACAGAGGCAAAAGGGAGGGGGTAGAGGACAGATGTGGGATGGAGGGTTTGTAGAGGGGTAGTCGGGAAGTGGGATATCATTTGAGATGTAAACCAGTAGAATAATTAATAAAAAAAAAGAAAAAGAAACTACGACTGTCATACTGTGTTGCTCATTTTTCATAAGTCTGAGTAACATCACTCAGTATAATTTTTTCTATTTAACTTTTAGTAAAGCTTTATATTTATAATACATTTTCCTTTTGTTTTTTTTTTATTTTTCTCTCATGGGGAGTCTAATGGGGGATATGATACTTTTGTCTTTATAATATTTTTTTTCTATTTTTATCATATTCTTTCCTCTGCCTCAGCTGTTTCCAGATCTTCTGACACCTCTTTACCTTCCCAGCTTCATGTTCTTTCTTGCGAAAAGAGAATAAAATTAAAAATTAAACACATACACACACACACACGCACACACACACAAGGGAGGGAGCAGTTGATCAACTTCAGCTATACTTATACCTAAGAATGCAGTCTGTCCCAGATTGTGGTTTATATAAACAGTGTCACTCCATTGAAGATATTAGAATTTTGTGTTTCCAAGAAGATATTACTTGCGGATTTGCTGGTTGGGGGAGGATTTGCTGGCTTGAACATGTACAGGGTTTGTACATCTGATGCAGTACATGTGGATACTTAGGAAAACAGACACAAGCCATCGATGGTGCACGAAATGTGTTTAGAGAAGTTTAATAGAGTAGAATATTTTGGGAAATGAAAGGAGAGATGGGTAATACTATAGGCAGACAGGTCAAGCATATAGTACTAGATTGACAGTGACTGGGAAATCAGGGACTAGAGGAAAGCTTAAGAAAAATAGATTATGCATAAAGAAGCTATGAGAGTATAATCTTACAACACAAGTGAAATATATAGACGTGACAATAGAACATATGTGATATAAACTAACAAAGAAAGAATACTGAGAACTAAAGATTTATGTGAAAACGGGGACAGAGTAGTAGAGGAAAGGAATAGGCAGTGTGTTAACCAACACACACACACACACACACACGGGGGGGGGTGAAGACAGGGGAGAGAGGGAGGGAGAGAGGGAAGGAGAGAGAGTTATTCCTAGAAAGTGTTGTTTATTGCATGAAAATCTCAGTGCTGGGAACAGGGTACAGCCCTAAAAATTGTTGGTCCCAGTTTTCTGCCAAGTATTCAAACAATACAGGTAATTGCCTGTACTCTTAGTTGTTCAACAGAAATCAAAGGTAAAACAATATTTCCAAAGTTACAGTGCACTTTAGTTAAAGGACAGGAGGTAAATGAATCTTGAACTGAGCGGGGACCTCTCCCTGCTGGCTAGCTTTCATTATGCAGGAAGGTGCTTCGTAGATGCCAGTGAAGCAAAGTCATCAATGGTGTTTTCCAGCAGGGAGCCCTGTACACTACCACACTGACTTACATGGCAAGACTGCCGAGTTCACTGAGGCAATGGTAGCAAAACTGTTAATATGGAGAGCCAGTCATTCTCCTAATTAACTTTGAGAAACCTGCCTCAAAGGAGAGTCTTCATGCCTCCTACCGTAAACATGTCAAAATTCTTGGCTAGAGAAGACAAAGGCCCAAGGAGAGAGCTATTGATGTTGCTTTTCTAAATCTATTCATGTTGTCAAACTTGCCTTTAAATATTTATATTTATATCCATATTTGTGTTGCTGTTGACCTTGGTCGAACAGGTTTCTCGTTGCAGCGAGGAGTGATTAATGCAGATACATTATTCTTTTTTTTTTCATTTTGTTCCTTTTATTGGATATTTTCTTTATTTTCATTTCAAATGTTATCCCCTTTCCAGGTCTCCCCTCTGGAAACCCCCATCCCATCCCTCCTCCCCATGCCTCAGTGAGGGTGCTCCCTCACCCACCTACTCACTCCTGCCTTCCTGCCCTGGCATTCCCCTACACTGGGGCATGGAAGCTCTACAGTACCAAGGGCCACTCCTCTCCTTCATGTCCAACAAGGTCATCTTCTGACACATAAGTGCGTGGAACAATGGGTCCCTCCATGTGTACTCTTTGGTTGGAAGTCCAGTCCCTGGGAGCTCCAGGGGGTCTGACCAGTTGACACTGTTGCTCCTCCCACAGGGCTGCAAACCACCTCAGCTCCTTCAGTCGCTTCTCCAACTACTCTGGGTGTTCAGCTGTAGACAGGCATCTACCTTAACACCTTTTCCCTGCCAGTCTCCAACAATGTAGGGTAAGAGGTAATAGAGAATATAAGAGTCAGAAGATGGACAAGAGAGCCGTGAGATGCTATTTTTGTTGCTGTTGCTGTTGGCTACCATAAAAAATATCAAATACTTAACATCTGTGGCTACCTACAAAAGATGTACACAAAATCTTGCCACTAAAAATTTTGAAAATGAAAAGGGATGGTGAAGTTTCACCTTTCGGGGAGGAGAACTTACTGACACTTGATGGCTCCTGAGAAAGAGACTCACTTTTCTTTAGTTTATGGCAAGTGAGATTCCTCATGTGCAGTAGATGACTCCATCCCTCATTCACAAAAAGGTAACCTTAACTGAACTCTGTTAGTTAAAAATAACAAATAAATAAGGGAACATAAGAAAAAGTATATTTTATGCTTACCAGCAAAGACCACTGGTTGTTTTAAAAATTAAGCATGATAGAGGACTTTTGATTTGAAACATTTAAAGATAACTAGTTGATACCAAGTTAACAAATATTTTGGGGGGCCTATCATTTCATTACTCTTACTTTCTCAATAATTTATTGCCTTATTATTTTATTTTACTTTTGTGCTACTTTTATGTTTAATGGCTGATAAGATACAAAAACCAATAAAGTACCACCATGACCTTGATCTGTGATCCTTAGTCCCATCTAAATATTATTAATACCTAAGAAAATTTGTAAAGCAACTACATAGAAAAATATCACCATTTTGTATTGTCCAGAATGGAGTGCATCCACAGTTTCTCATTCAGTTCTCCAAAGTATTCTAAAAATCAGACACTTAATAAAAATTTGTTACTGCTGTGCTTAAACTCTAGATTTATAAAAGCACACCTTTAATAGTATGTAATAGACTTAAGGAGACAATACAGAAAACAACAACTCTCAATTATGTGGTAGAGAACCTTAAATAAATGATAAAACACGGTATATGTTTGACACATTTGAAATTAGTGAACATTTCCAATATTTGAAAGAAAAAAAGCAGAATAAGAAAATTTAAAAAACAATATTGGTGACAGTCCTAAAAGTTCACCTAAGTTATGACTTATAACGTTAAAGCCTTTGTGCCTGTATTCAGTAAATTATTTCAGGTTCCAAACACACACATGTGTTTGTATGGTTTGTTTGTATCCATACTCAATAAAGCATGCATTATGTTGTTGTCAAGAATGACAATGAGAGTCTTGTTCATCTAAGAACCTTCCTATGTATCTGGCATAATACAAATAAATAGAGTTGGAGGTTTGATGGTTTATTGAATTAGTAGATAAGTGGAAGAAAGAAGTAAAAAATAAACAGAAATAAGGGGAGGCAGGAATGAGAAATTCTGGAACCAGAATATCAAGTGTGAAAACTTCATCTGGTGACATTTTAAAGTGTCAGCCAAACGGGTTTTCCCTTTGTGCATCAATTTCCATTCTGCATCTTATAGGATTAAATAACTAAGACATTAAATAACTCAGTTACGTCATTCACTTATATTTATGTCTACACACGATGAGAACTTAAGGAATTTCAGCAACATTGGAATATTGTTTTGAACTCACACTTGGAGAGAGAATCCTTACAGATTATTCTTTTCTTTTTTTGGGGGGGGGGAGGCAGGTCATATTGCTATTGTAATCAGTATACAGTCTTATTTGATGACTTGGATGTAAATGGAATCACAAGAATTCAGCATATTACATGGTCCTTAATGATCTCTAGGAAAAACAGGAGTGTCCTTAGGCCACTCCAGTGCTTGAGTCCTTCTAAAATCTCTTCCTGTACTAATGCTTAGAATAGAATTTATTTATGTCATTCACTCATATTTTAATTAGCCTGTAGAATAGTATATTTCATATTTCATTCAGATACATTCTTTACATGAATGCATTATTGATGTATGCTAACTGTAAATCAACCACCTACATTTTTATTTCTCTTCTCACTATATTTATGCCTATCAATATTTTCCTGTCTGAATCTGTATTCTGTATTTATTTTATAGCTCTACATACTTTGATTTATACAATCTTTTTCTCACAGAAAAAAAATAGATGTTTAAAAGTTTCTTCTACTTTCTAGGACTCTTCACAGTCTAGAAAAGCCTGATGATACATGGGAATGGTTGAGAATTTCATTATACCATCTTGACAATGTAATTGGCAATACATTGCTAACGATTAAATGCCACAGTTACTTGGAATGGAATTGTTTAATGGTCACTGCAGGTTTTAGTAAATTTTAATAGCATTTATGCCTCTATTATGAGAATTTACTCAATAAGAAGATCAATTTGAATCATCTACTCTTCTATCTTCCTATTTCTATTTTCTTTTAGATCAGCAAATATTAAGAAGACACATGAGAGAATGTTAGTCTATTTGAAATATAGTAAAGAGAAAACCTAGCTTTTGTGTAGGTGTACATGTTGAGAATATTTTTATAACTGAAAATAAAATTTTAACTCTTAAATGTATTAATGCAAAGGAAAGACACCAAATATTCTTTCTCAGCATCAGTAAACAAATGATATTTAAATATATGGTTAATCAGAAATGAATATATTTTTAAAATGAACCTTTATTTTAGGGACTTGAGTTGTAATTTGGGGGATACGGTACTTAAGCAACATCCCCTGGTTTCATCATTAGCATAGAATTTTAAAACTACTTGTATATTTATAAACAAAGAAGTTTCATAAACACTTCAAGTAAAAGGAAATTGGCAGATCACCCCAGCAAATTTTCACACATTGTTCTAAATTTCACAGGTGTGTCCAAGCTACTCAATGCAGTTCTGCTGCTTAAAGAATTTAAAGGTTAACATTTTAAAAGTGTTTTATTTTAGTTGCCTGATTACTGTTTATATTTATTTAAAATTATCTCATCTTAAACTTTTTACAGCTTCTGGTATTAAACAAGATTTTAATGGACTTCAGGTGCACAGAATTTCAACAGTAATAATTTTTCCTAATTAGAAAATTACCATCATTTTGTACTAAATAAATACTCATGAAATATGTGCATAAATGAGATAGATACACATTATTCATATCCATATATATTTATGAGTATACACATAACTGATCCTACATATTATATATACTTATATATTTTATGTATATAACATAGTAATTTTTACACACACACACACACACACACACACACACACATATATATATATTTTATGTTTGGTCCTTTCAATTATACAGTGTATACAATTTTAACCACTTTTGTATATGTTTGTATTATAGACCTAGTACAGTAAATGGTAGACAAATTGAACTGGAATTCAGTTATGCATTTCAGTCCAGTTCATTACGACTATGTAAGCAACTGAATATTATTATAGCTAATTTTATGTCAACTTAACAAAAGTTACAGTTATACAGGAAAAGAGAAACTTAACTCAGAAAAAAAAAATGAGACTGATTTGTAGGCAAGCCTGTACTGTATTTTCTTGATTGATGACTGATATTATATAGCCTAGCTCTGTATCTGCAATACAGCCTTAAGGCTGGAAGTTCTAGGAGCTATAGAAAGCAGAAATAACAAACCACGGGAAGGAAACCCATGAGTAGCATTTCTCCATGGTTTCTGCTTGAATTTCTGCCTCCATGTTTCTCCCTGGTGTGAGAGATTTTGCCTTGACTTTTCTGCCTTGATTATTGACTATAACTGGGAAGTTCAAGATGATACAAACACTTTCCTCCTCAAATTTCTTTTTGTCATAGTGTTTTATCACAGTGATATGAACTAAGACAACTATATAAATCTTAATTTGCCACAGATCTTTAGGGTTCTGTAATACTAAATGGATTTTTTCCATTAAAAAGTAGTTTTGAATCGTTTTACAGATTTGTGAAGTGTTTTAATAAAGTAACTCTATTAATTACATTTTCCATGAAATTTTACATGTTTATGGAGACATATCTGTATGAACAGCACCTCATTCAGAAAAAGGAGTTGCTTCACACTTTAAAGTTAATTCACCGCCTTGTGCAATAACTTCCAGTACCTGGCCAAGGAAGCAGCCAATCTGCATTTTTGCCTTCCTGCATTTCTTGGGTAGAATGTCTGGTGTAGACGTCCATGTAAACTGAAGTATACTTGTCCTCTTCTCTAAATTTACCCTTCCTTTTCTTAACATAAGACTTTCTGTGAGTCATTTGGTTTTATTGCAGATGCAAGTAATCTGTTGTTTTTCATTGTGGGAAATATAGCCATAAATTATCTTAACCAATGAGTTTTTCCATTCTATAATTTCCATTCTATAATTTTTCAGACACTTAAAAATTTAACTGTATAGGTGTTTTTCTTACCAGAAAAACAACAAGCCACTGAACATTATGAGTTTGTGTTATGATTCCAGTTGGATCCCTGTAACTCATTCTTATACAGTTGCAGTTGCACTGAACACTTGATAACGATACACTTATAAAGCAGGTTCTGGAAATTGTCAAAAAAAAAGATGGAAGCTATTCCAATGAATCTTATAGTATCTATTTATTTATTCTTTCATTTGTTCACTTTATATCCTGATCCCAATCCTATTCCCTCCTTTGCTCTAAGCCTTACCCTCACACCTCTTTCCCCATTCCCACCTTCCCGTCTCCTCAGAGAAGAAGTGGCCCCTGATGTGTACTAACCAGCCCTGGCACATCATGTAGTGACAGGAGTAAGTACAGTCTCTCCCACTGAGGCCAGACAAGGTAGACCAATTAGTCGAAAGGGATCCAAGGACAACAGAGGCAGAAGCCCTTGCTCCAGTTGTTAGGAGACCCGTATGAATGTAGATGTTTAGCTATACTCTCCTTCAGTGACTATTGTCCTTCATGCCTGAAATGTTGCATGTAGAGGGGTGATCGCAGAGTAACTCTCCAGGAACTGTTCTTGGAAGAAGCTAACTGTGAACTCTTGCATTCTGCAACTATCTGCACAGCGACTGAGAAGAGTACACTAATGAGCAACTGAGAGATAGACTTCAGGAAAGGCTGGTACCATTTGCTAGGTGTGTAGTAGCTGTGATAGTTTTACAGGGTTTTAAGTTGTAATAATGCCATCTTGGTACTGTGAAAAATACGGTTCGTTACTATCAAAAAGCACTTGTTTTTTAAAAAGGGTGTGCATGTGTCACAAGAGTGAAAAGCTTGTATTTAGTGTTAAATGGTAGTTGCAGAGGCAACTAAGATCCACAGAGATGTGCTAGACAGATGTGGATGAGTTACCTTGTAATTCGTGCCTGGGACTTAGATCCACTGAGGTAGCCAATGGGCAGAGAGAGCATGACAGCTGATTTAGAAGAGAGCTATTTTCTGGTTTTGGTGATGCTTCTTAGGGACAAAATTGCACATAGGAGGAGGACACATTTACATTTCTATTCAAACTTTCCCTAATTTATGGAGAGTTGGAACAAACTCCTGCTGTTAAGTAAGCATCTCAGCAGAACAAACTGCTGCTTTGCTCTTCCCAGACCTTCCTGTTTCTGCTTGGTTTAGATCTTTCTCTTTTTGAAAATCATCTCCTCTCTGTCTCTGTACAACTCTAGACATAGAACTTGAACTTAGCTTCTAAGTTTCTATGGGTCAGAATTTCTTATTTCCTTGCCTTTCTTTCTCCCCATATTTCTCCCCTCTCCTTCCTTTCTCCAATCCATCCATCCTTCCTTCTGCTATTTTTCTTTTTCTCCTTCCCTTCCTTCCTTGCTTTGTAATTAATTCTCTTTGTCTTTCCTTCCTCTTTCCTTTTTCCCTTTTCTAGTTTCCTCTCCTCCTATTTTCTCCCTCCCT
>NW_021620841.1:3036014-3043188 GCF_004785775.1 Grammomys surdaster
GTAACCTTCCCTTCCTCCCTCCCTCCTTTCCTCCCTCCCTCCCTTTGTCGCTCTTCCTTCTTTACTTTCTATTCATAGGCCACTCCCTGCTTGTGTACAAGTACTGGTGACTGAATTCATGTCCTTGTATATGTCCGGTGGGTGTTTTTCACCAAAGTACATCCCAGTCATGTCACCTTATTCATTGAAAAATAATTCATGTATGTTCATTCATGATAATTTACTAATCCCTGCTGATTATCCACCGTACTTGAAATTTTTGAAATTTTTAACTGCTAGTCACATGTACAATAGATCACTAAAACATGTTCCTTCCATCTAACTGAAACCTTTCATTTTCTTTTGATTAATGCATTCCTTTACTAACGATCCTTCCTTTCACTCTGAATTTTTATTCTATTATTCTGTTATACTTTCTTACCTTTGTTTGACTCTGCATACACAATTTGCACATACCCAAGATTATGTTGTTACCAATTTTCTGGTTCGTTATATTTATAATCTCCTCCAAGTTCAATCATGGTACACGAAATGGAAAGTTTCTTTGTTATAAAGTGAGATGGTGTTCTATTAGCATATGTATCACATTTTATATACCCATGGGATCAGTTAGGAAGCATTTTGATGCCATATGTTCACTATTATGAATAATATACTATATTGAATAACAAGGTAGACATGGCATAGTAAAATACTCCTTTGGATATTTAGTTATACACTGAACAGTGAATGTGCTAGATTATATGCAATTCTATTTTTCTTATATTGATACCTTATCACACTCCATAATCACTTTATTATTTCTATTCACTCAATGTAAATTTTTGTCAACATGTGCTGTCCTTGAACATTTGTTTAACTTGCATTAGAATAATCATGAGATAATATTTCACTGTTGTTTTGTTTTGTACCTTCCTTGATGACTTTTAATGCTGTAACTATTTTCATAAATCTGATTGTATGCAAGTTTTATTTTAAAAAATATCTTTCTAGGTCCTTTGAAGATTTCCTCATATGTTTCTCTTTAGTTTTGTTGTTATTGAGTTCTCTGCTTTCTTTAAATATTTTGAGTATTGGTTTGTAAGAAACTTTTAAAATATAGACTTCCCCTACTTACTAGACATCTTTTCCAAAAAGTAGAAATAACTGTTTCAACATATTTGACCATTGTCTGCTTCCTCAATTGTGTTTTGTGCATATATAATTTTTAAATTCTGGCAATGCTGAAATCATAATTTCAGAGGTATCATCATATAAGTTATGTTATTTCAACAAAAGTGTAAATGTTATTTGTATGCGTATCATTAAAACTAAAACCTGTAATTTTAGTGTCCCATTCATCATTCTATAAAACTACATTGGGATTAGGATAGAATGCTGGGTAAAGAAGGAAATGTGAGGAGGTCCTACTGTCATTAAAAGTTCCTTGACAAGCCATATGGAAACCTACTAGTGTAGAAAGTCTCTAAAACTTATAAATATATGAAAGAATTTTAAATGCAGTCACTATAGGGTGGGGGAGACCATATCTCAACTAAATATCTACAACCACCAAGTAGAACTCACCGTGCTAGTAAAGGATTACATTTTGTTTAGTTGTTGGCTCAAATTGTCCTAAGATTGCCCAGTCATCATTAGAGATTGTCAACACTTGTGTTTACCATCCACATACTGATGATAAGGCCTTATTGCCGAAAATACAATGTACTTAGATTATGCAACATGAAATAAAGATGGTACCCAGCTTGAAGCTTAACCATTAGTGACTTGTTTTCATGGTGCTGACATGTACTTTGCACACTACAGGAGGAGATAAGTAATCATTAAATAATATCCAGATAAAAATCCTGAAACCTACAACAAGAATCTGACTGCAAGATATTCTGGTAGAATAATGGAACAGATGTTGTGGTAATAACCAGACACTTTTTGATTGATTTAAGGCCCATTCTATGAGATGGAACCAAACCTAATATTGATAAAGTGGTCAAGAGCCTAAAACTACATTAAGTCATGGTTCTTAGGGAAAGCCTAATACTATTCTTCTGCTCAAAAAATACCAATAAAATGATTCCTGATGACATATTGCTGCTTGAATAAACCATTTCACCAAGCAGGCTTCATTAGAGAAACTTCTTTTTATATTAGTTGCTAAAACACACACCCACAACTGGACATATTATGGAAAGTGAAAGATTTTAGTACATACAGACCTAAATTGGATTTCTTTATCAACTGTTCCCATTTTTAGTGCTGGGGAATCTATGTGAAAGGGGAGGGAGAAATATTGTAAGAGCCAGAACTGTTTTAAAGACTCAAAGGAAGAGACACCATCCATCTATAACAGGACTGGTACACATAGGAACTCGTGAACTCATAGAGACTATAATATCACACACATGATGCCAATGTTCAAACCAGACAATAACCTCAACACTGAGAAGGTGAAATGGAAACAAAGTTCCATCCTAAACAAGAAGCTCCTTGTAATTGACGCCTTCTGGGAAAGGGAAGAATCAATTTTCTCCAACAGAGTGACACTGGGCCTATCAACCACACTCTAACATGAGCCCTATGCCTAGGAGAAGTTGGCCAGCATAAGGAGATTATGTATTTTCAAGAGTTGGATAGGCTTGGAGGTGGGAGGATCTGGGAATATTTTGGGGAAGGGAAAGTACATGATCCAGATAAACTGTTTAAAGTGTATAAAATATTTTATTTAAAACATAAAGTGAAATAAAGCCTGTGAAGCTATAGAAATATTACATAGTTTATATTCCTATCTATTTATTAAAATAATGTGCTATATGTATCACTTATATATGTAACTTTTCCTAAATCACTTATAATATAGCTTTTATATGTAACATAAATTTGTTATGAAAATGCATCTATCTGGACATTATATGGAAAGTGAAAGATTTTGATACATACAGACCTAAATGATTGAAAACCACTGGCTTGCTTTCATAATTTTAAAATATATATATGTCATTATTTTTTTGTTTGTGTGTGTGTGTGTGTATGTGTGTGTGTGTGTGTGTGTGTGTGTGTGTGTGTGTGTGTGTGTGCATATTTGAGCTTGTTGCTGTGGTGTCCAGAGTTAGGCATAAGATGCCCTGGAACTAGAGTTACACAGGGCTATAAACAGAACTCTTCCCAGGTCCTCTGGAAGAGCAGAACTGCACAGCGACCTCTCCAGCTCCTCCATGCCATTTTTCTTTATCTATTAATTTCAGATTTATCAAAATCATAGTTTCTCACTAACACTAGTTTGTTTCAGAATTCTTATTTCTCATTGTGAAGACTGCTTAGTTCCCCATGTTCCCTCTCATGCTTTGGGTTAGGAATAAAGAAGATACTAAGTGTCATGCTTCCATCTCTTCTTGCAGCGACTATCCAATGGCTCCATAGATTCAACAGATGACACCAGCCAGATTGTCGAGCTGCAAGAATTGCTTGAAAAGCAAAATTACGAAATGGCCCAAATGAAAGAACGCTTAACAGCTCTTTCTTCCCGGGTGGGAGAAGTGGAGCAAGAAGCAGAGACAGCAAGGAAGGACCTCATTAAAACAGAAGAAATGAACACAAAATATCAAAGGGACATCCGAGAGGTAGGTAGATCATAGCGGTCTGTCTTTGCTTCTTAAATGGCTTCCCAGATATTGCTCTGAGAAGCTCTCCCCATGAACTTCCCTAGGGGCCTGTAGTCTTTTCTTCTGGGAGACCATAATTAGGCTTGTTATTTTAGTTATGTACCTGTTATGGTTTAGTTATTGCTTCTTTAAATATGTATGAATGGAAAGCTTTGGAATCAAGTCTCAGCTATTATAAAGTCTTTCTGAAAATGCAATGATGTTTGAAGGCTCCATATTTTAAATTTGAATAAATGTGCACAGGGGAATGAATCAAGATTTTGTATAATATAGAGTGCTCAAAAGCATTGCTTTAAATTGTCTCTTATTTTGTGTTTGGGTCTGTGAGTACCTGTGTATGAAGATGATATGCATATGAATAATATAACCTTTCTTTTATGTATATTATATTTTGCAAGGATTAACTTAACTTTATCTACAAAACAGAGAAAAAGAAAGAAAGTAGGAAAGAAAGAAAGACAGAAAGAAAGAAAGAAAAAGAAAGAAAGAAAGAAAGAAAGGAAGGAAGGAAGGAAGGAAGGAAGAAAGAAAGAAAGAAAGAAAGAAAGAAAGAAAGAAAGAAAGAAAGAGAAAGAAAGCTTCAGATTTATTAAATGATCTAGGAAAATATTTTACTTAAAACATCAAATTATCTTGCCTATTAGTATAAAATTGTAAAATAGTTCTTGTCTTCTTTCTTACTCTTAAAAATACAATTCTTTGCATATCAGAAGCTTTTTGACACTTAAAATTTTTCATTTTTACATTTTCCTATGAAGCATATCTTCATAAGTAAACTTCTATGTGTCTAACTAGTAAATATTGCTGCCCATTTGTTGTATCCAAATCTGGTTTTTCTCTTCTCAAAGATATATTATCATATCTTCCCCTATTGACCCAGTAAAAATGTCATAATAAAACATTATATTGATTTATATTACTGATTGTGTGGATAAATTCTCCATCCTTTGTACGGATAGTAAATTCTACTCTTGTCCTTAGAACATTTATTTTTCTCTGAGCTAGTATTATGCCTAATTGTTCTTGATATCCTGTTTAATGTCTCCTCATCTCATGTTTTACTGGTTTGGGCTCCTTCTCCTGCCTTGATATGTATTCCCTGTCCAGTCTCCCATTGCTTTCTTTAAGTTGATAAAGGTGAATGAGCTACACATCCACCATAGGCTCAAAGTTTCCTTTTCTATCTCCATTTTCTCTCTTCTCCCTTTCCCAGAGATTATCTCTAAGCTTCTAACAGGTATCTCAGCAAAATCAGTCTGCCATTTGCTTCTTTCCCATGCCACCGATAAGCCTTACTGTCCAGCAGTTTCATACATTCGATATTATTGCTTAGGCCTAAATCGTGGAGGTTCCGTGGAATTTTCTTTCACCCCCATTCTGCATTTGATTCCTTGGTAAATCCTATAATCTGTAAATTCTCATTGTCTTCCACAGCCTTCCCTAGTTTGATGCATTCATTATATTTGAAGATGTTGTTATAATACTTTACTTAGTGGGCTGACATTGGCTTATGCCTTCTTATAAATATCTGGCTCACATTATTATTTTTTATTGAATATTTTATTTATTTACATTTCAAATGTTACCCCTTTTCTCATCCCCCGCCAGAACCCCCTGTCTCATCTCCCCTCCTCCTGCTTCTATGAGGGTGTGCCCCCACCTACCCACCCACTCCCATCTCCCCGCTCTCAAATTCCCCACTGGGGCATCTAGCCTTCACAGGACCAAGGACCTTCTCTTGTACCTATGCCTGACAAGGCCATCCTCCACTACATATACAGCTGGAGCCATAGGTCCCTCCCTGTGTGCTCCTAGGCTGGTGATTCAGACCCTGGGATCTCTGGTTGGTTGATATTGTTGCTCTCCCATGGAGCCACAAACCCCATCAGCTCCTTCAATTGTCTCCCTTTCTCTTCCATTGGGTATCCTTTGATCAGAATGGTTAGCTGCGAGCATCAGCCACTGTGTATGTCTCCTCTAGGGAGACAGCTATATCAGGCTCCTGTCAGCATGCACTTCCTGGCATCCACAACAGTGTCTGCCTTTGGTGACTGCACATGGGATGGATACTCAGGTGAGGCAGTCTCCAGATTGCCCCTCCTTCAGTTTCTGTTCCACACTTTGTCTCCACATTTGCTCCTGTGTGTATTTTGTTACTCTTTCTAAGAAGGACCGAAGCACCCACACTTTGGTCTTCCTTCTTCATGAGTTTTATGTGTTCTGTGAGTCACATTATTATTTTAAAACCTTTTAATTGCCGTATAATCTACTTGCAGCAATATCAGAGCCATGGAAGGTGCCTGAAAAATATTTTAAGGGTAATGCATCCTGTCTTGTCACTCTGTCATCCTACCAAACTTTGTTCAATTAAAGTGAACTCTTAAGCAAGCAGGACTTGCTTGATTTCATGTTCTTAGCCTCTACTATTTGCCCAAATGCTCTCTCAAACGCATGCTCTCAGACCTTGCTTTTTACAGTTGTACCTCCTTCATATTTTATTTCAATTTTAACACAACAGCACAACAATCCTCCTTGTTTAATATATTCCCTTCACTGAGCCCTAATGGTTTACCTTTTCTATCTACATACATCATTATTGTGCATACAACAACAAAATCCTTTGTTGAAGAAATGGGTACTCAGCATCCTTCACTACATTGTGGGATTAGAGTGTTTATGGACGCAGCACTCGCCATGAATGAGAATGCAGTGATATTTTCACTGATGGTCAGATAACAATACAATTACACATAGCTCAGGTTCGTGAATACTCATTTCCTCTTCACTGCTTCCTACAGCCCAAACTTACATGACATACAAGGTTTAGTAGGGAATATTAGGATCCCTCTCTTTTTTAAGTTGCTACACCATTACATGAGCGTTTGCTCATTCTGTAGCTCTCCATGCTTGTAGCTCCAGAGATTCAGTTCTTTTCTTGCATTTTAGCCACTCATCGGCTTTATTTTTAGCTATCTCTTGCAGAGAGAGTGCAGTATCTCTGGCTCTCTCTTCCTTGTTGCACATTTTAAAATAACTCCTTGATTAGAATAGTGTCTAGATATAGGTGACTGAAAAGCAGGTGAGACAGGAAACATCAACCCTGTATGGCCAGGGATTGTTTCATTAGGAATGTATTTTAATGGGTTAGGTCTTCCTTATCCTACGCAATTTTTATGCAACATGTAATTTTATTTTTATGCTTCCTAATTCCTAGGTCAGCACCTTTTAGTTAAGACTTATGAAAAAGGAACACATCCCATCATTCACCACAGACAGACAGTCGGAATCAAATGCTTTCAGAGCCTGGCAGCAAATGGAAGTGTAAGGACTAGGTATAGGTGTAAGAAGTAGGTAGGAATTGACATCCTTGACAAGAACTGTAAAGGTGCGAGCACTCACTCCTCAACCCTGGCTATCTGCATAAATCTGGACATTGTTCTCTCTTCCTCTCCCTCTCCCTCTCCCTCTCCCTCTCCCTCTCCCTCTCCCTCTCCCTCTCCCTCTCCCTCTCCCTCTCC
>NW_021620841.1:3043588-3138000 GCF_004785775.1 Grammomys surdaster
CTCTCTCTCTCTCTCTCTCTCTCTCTCTCTCTCTCTCTCTCTCTCACACACACACACACACATACACACGGTGGGGGAGGGACAGAGAGAGACAGAAACAGAGAGACAGACAGAGACACAGAGAAGGAGAAACAGAAAGACAGACAGAGGAGACAGAGGTTCACAGAGAGGAAAGAGACATAGACACTCAGAAGATACTACATAGAATAAAACAGTTCTGAAAGTATTAATTTTAAAGCCACATGGTTTTGTTCTGTCTGTTTGCTTTCTCTGACAGAAATATTATATTAAAACTATCACAAGTATCCTATTTCCTTTTCCCTTACTTGCTAGTAATCTCAATGATTCTTACCATTCCAATTTAGGAGAGCACCATGAGACTCAGTGAAGTAACATGACTTACTCATGGCCTATGGACTACCGTCCTTTTTTCAGAATCTATAAGAAATAACCACTTTCTCTCTAGAAACTGGAAGAAATAGAAACAACATGTCTTCAAACTTTGTGTTTTTCTCACTATACTGTACTTTTCCAATCTTCATACTTCTGAGAAGGAAAGTTTCTAAGAAGGTCACACCTTTCACTGAACCTTCTTCTAGAAGAACTGACTAGGGAAAAAAAAACATTTCAAAAGGTTAAAATATTTCAGGTCTAGAGCCAAACTATCAGGGCATCCTTACCCTTTATTGGCCAATTTCTGTACCCCTCCATTCCTGGGTTAGTGCCTTTGTGACCATTATGAAAATTCTTTATAATGTACAAACAGACCCTTAACTTTCTAACCATTCAAACCTAAGAGTAACATCCAGGATCTGTAGCAGTGTGATTTTACTATGTTCTTGATTCTCCTTTCCAATGTTCCAACAACATATTTGAAATGTGTTTTGATTTATCACTGTTTAATGAAAAAAATCATCAAACTGTTATCACATTTTAATGTGAAATTTTCAGTAATCTAAATCTGTATTCCTGGATCATGGTCACTTACGTTTGGCTTCAAGAATAAATTCTCTTATTCTCTTTTAGTTGTGGGTTATGCCTTCCGCCTAAATACAGTTTTACTAGAGAAGATGGCATAGAGGGCAACTATCATACACATTTTCAGGCACAATATACTAACAATTATAAAACCAGTATTTTGTCATTTTTTTCCAAAAAGTCAAAATTTTGTGAAATCCCTATCAAAGTCCTGATCCTGCTTCTTAAATATGTATCTAATGTATTATGAATTTCTTAATATTATGAGAGTTGGATAATTCTTTTTTCACTCCCTCAATATTTCAGCACAGTATGATGTAAAGCTAGAACAAGTAAAAGCCACTCATTGAATTAATTAAAAAAAAAAAGCATGGCACTAGGAGGTAGACAACAAATTAAAATGTATTTTGTTTTAGCTATTAGGAAAATCTAATAAATTGAAATTGACTTATATAATTACATGTAGTCAATGCTTTCTGAGCATAGTTTATAACTGCTTCATCAAGAATCTTTGAAGTTTCAATTTACCAGCTCTTTGCATTAATTTTGTTGTAAAAATAGATGGAGGTAGACATAATGCAATGATTCAAAAAAAGAAATTGTAAACTGTGCCTTTATTCTCCAATTTTTAATCGCAAAGATATCAGCCATATACGGATATTAACTTTTAATTCTCTATGTAGGTATGAGAAGGGTTAAAATGTAAAGTAATTACATTTATTTTGTCAATAAAGCCAACGAATCTTTCTGACTTCACACTAAACAGCTCTCCTCACATCTGCAAATTAATCAAATAAATGAATCTATAATTCCTCTCATATTAGTGGAGGCACGAATTATATTTTCAATCTACCTTATATTACTATAAAACTATATGTATTTATTATAATAAAAAACCAGTTATATATAAAAATTGATATTTTTCTTTTTACATAACAGCTTTTAGGAACTAAAGGAAAAGCTTTCTCTTTAGAATCTGCAAATAACACAGAGGAAAAGCTATTTCTATGACTTGTAAGTTCAAATTTTATTTTTGGCAACACAGCCTGCAGTTGAAAATTGAATCACTAACATGAATCACTGAGTCAAAAATGCAGTTCCAAATCTACATACACGGACTCCTACTGGCAATGTGTGCAGTAGATCTGAGCAGCTAACTGTGGACAGGTTTGTAATCACTAATCCAAAGTACCTATTTAATGACTGCGTATTCTACTCTAGGTAGACACTCTACAAAGTAACTAAACTATTATATTACCCAGTTCCTAGTAATTATATAGTATTCATTAATAATCTACAAAAGGGATGTGAAAATGAACCAAAGGACAACATTTCCTCATAGGGTATATCATACCACCTTGCATTTCCCAGAACAAACTGACTGTCTTTTACTTCTGAACATATTGCCTTAAAATTTCAAGAGAAACTTTTATGTGGATGACAGATTTCGAATTTTCTTTTATCTGTGGAAATTGACAAATATTTCTAAAGGTCTTTATGAAAACTAACACAAAATATAAACTCACTCATTGAAAAATATAAAATAACAAAACTGAAGATCATGAATCAATATCTTTTCAAACACTAAAAACCATAATTATTTTCTGGGCTTTCTAAAACCTAGTGAAATCCTGGCAACATTTTGTAACATTATTCTCAATTTTTTTTTTACAAAATAATGGACCACTTTTATTGTATATGTTTATATTTTAATATTAACATAAATAACTCTTCTTTCCCTAGCTAGTGGAGGTCAGAAAGGTTAAAACAAATCAAGGAAGGAATGAAACCATTTTTCAGATGGAAATGAAGTCACCAGATATTTATGATAGCTTCATGTTCTTGCCCTAGCAAATTGGTACAAAATGATTAGCATGTAATAACTGTCATTTTAAGATACTCTGTGGGTCTGTGACATGTGTGTGGATGCACATATCATAGCACCCATATGGATGTCAGTTGACAGCTTTATAGAGATAAATCTTTCCTTCTACCCATGTGTGGACTCTAGTCATGCATCTTGGGTTTTCCAAAAGGCTTGCCTCTGTTTAGCAGTGTCCTTACCTGGTCAGAAATTTTTCTTTCTGTTTTAGCAAAACTAATTCATTTCCTCACATGTGCTAAGGATCTTGTCTGAAATCAATGCTTCAACAAGATCAGGTTCTGTGCAAGGGCAATAATGAAGAATACAGTTGCTGATCCTTTGAACTTCTGGTAAATGATTACAAGGCATAGCATTCTTGGCTAAGTGGTAGACTAACTTCAAATTCTACAACCCTGTCTTTGATTCCCACTCTTTATCTCAGGATGCATTCAATATAGGGTCTACTTGAAGGCTACTTTGTTTCACTTTAATCTGATTACAACTTTAACATCTTATTTGCTTATAAACTTACTTTCATAAATCAAAAGAAAGGTACAAATTTCTAAGGAATAACATAGACCTCAATACATGGAATTAGGGATGTATTTTGTCAAGAAAGCAAGAGTTTAATGGCTCAGCCTCATGTTTTACACTGAAGATAGAAGTAAACAAACTGTTTTAGTTCAACCATTCATAATAGACTTTTGGTCAATAGCACGATAGCATGACAAAGAAAATAAAAAGTATGCTAGTAAATGGGGCCATTCTGGTTTCAATGATGATTGGTACCTGCTCTCTAAAAGAACAGTTGGCTTCTGTGTGGACAGAGACTCAGGGCAGCATAAATTATCATCTTTTAATTAATTGTTACATAAACATACATTTCCAACAGAAAAAACAATCAAGAGGCTCACAGAGTGGGGCAGGGAAAAAGAGGAGACAGAGACATGGAGATAGCTCCCTTACAACCTATTACCTCATTTTTCCTAAATTCTGATTTTCAACCCTTTGAGCATTCTGTTGGTACTTTGTCTTTTATGAAACCTAATATAAGTCTTGCTAATTAATATGTTAGATAGGGATTTTAGCTTATACTCTGCATGACTTGATCTGATATTTGATTTTCCATTGTAATTATACAAAAATCAAATTTATTGTGATCACATTAATTTCCACAATTGATCCCATCAGTAGTTTTGTATAATATTTTCCATTGTGTACATCTCTCTGTTTCTCTAAAATCTTATTAGCTAATTTTTATGTTTATTCTGTTACTTGTTTTTATTCCTTGGTTAAATCTTCCCATACTCTAACAATTTGATAAAAAAATCCTTTAAATTTTCATTAATAACCAGTAAGAGACTTCACTAGTTTGATTTTTTATTTCCTTGGAATCATCTCTTTTTCCTCTGTCTTCCTTTTCTTGTCTGTAGCACCTTGTGTCATGGGACTTAGCTCTGTTCAACCCTCAACTTGACACAATGTAAACTCACCTGAGAAGAGAATCTCAATGAAGAATTTTCTAAATCATGTTTCCATGTAAGAATGTCTGTTTTAGAAGGTACACCTATTTGAGGCTGCTCCATTCTTTAGGCATGGGTCTCTTGATAGTAAGAGAGGAAAAATCTAGCTGAGAGTACACAAGGATACACGGATGCTAACTCTTGATTGTGGATGTGATATGGTTAAGTCCTTTATATCCTGCCTTGACTTCCCTAAAAAGACAAATACAACTTGGAATTATAAGCTAGATAAACCTTCCCTGCTCCACATTGCTGTTTTTTGGGATATTGGTTGAAAGCAACAGAAATGAAATAGGACAACTGTTACCTTAGTAATTCAAAAGAGGAAAAGGAGCAATCCAGGTCTCTAAGGGAGAGCCAGAGTACCGAAAGTGATTTTTCTTTGGATAAAGGTGGAATAGTCATTTAAGCTGAAAAAAGGAATTAAGGGTTTATGTGTAACTAATCATTTGTAGATGAAGGAGAAGAATGGATTGCCCTTTATGGGTTTCTATTTCTTTTGGAAATTTGGAAGAAATGATTCACACTAAGAGTTGCAGATGAGTTCTGGACTCTAGAGAAAATCACAAGTCCCATTAAGAATGGAATGATATGATAAATCCTAATAATACCATAAAAAAACTACAACCATCACTCAATTCCATATGTTCCCAAATATATTCTGTTCAGTTCCAATGATATTACTTCTGTGCATATTTTCAGAGCTGATCATTTGGCTCTGGAAAATAATTGTGGTATTCATTTTCCTGGGAAAGACCTTCCCTTCTGCTGCCAGATAGTCTCAATTGTCTACTGTCATTAATGTAGGATTGAGACCCTGTGGGCTTTCCTCTGTGCACTTCGGCATGGTCATTGGTGTCGTCTTTGCTCTGCTCATATGTTGGTGAGACTTTATGGGTATATATTCTGACATTACTAGGAGACACAATTTCACAGAAAACTCTATGCTCCTCTGGGTCTTTCAAACTTACTGCCCCTTCTCCAGCAATCTTTACTGAGCTTTAGGTCCAGAATTGTTGTGTAAATGTTTTAGGCTGGGCCTGGGTTCCACAAGTCTACATTTTGACCAGTTGTGGTTTTGTAGTTTTCTGTGTTGCAATAAAGAGAAATTTCCTTGATGACAGATGAAGAAATCACCTTAATTTGTGTGTATACAAAGAAATGTTTATAGATTGTTGGTAGGAATTATGGTAGATTACTAAATTAGTGGTTGTATATGTTCTTGTCATAACCATGGCTTGACTAACACTGAGTAGACTTTTTAAAAAATATTTATTATTTTTATTTTATTTGTACATGTGGTTATTTGTCTGAATGAATGTCTATATACTTTGTGTGAGCAATGAGTTGGGGGAGAGCTGAAAAGGATGTTAAATTCTACCATAATTATAGACGGATCTTAGATATCTGACTGTTACTGGGAACAATGGGTCCCTCTATAAAAGCAAAAAGTGTTTTTAGGCACTAAGCCATCCCTCTAGCCCTCTGACAGGTAGATGTCTTATTGGAAGAGAGCTGTAAAATGATGATAACCAATTTAACAATCTCCTGGCTTTCAACTCTACCCATACTGTTACTTCTATGTACTTCATAATAAACAAATTTACCTGCCACTCAATTCTACAGCAGGAAGTTTCTTTGTACTCTCACACACTAGAAGGTTCCTCATTAATCTGTTATAAAACTAAAAATAAAAACTTATGATTAAAAATAATAAAAAAATATGGAAAATGTTGGGCTTAGTTTTACCAGACAGAGATTCTTTCCTTGTTTAGATCTGTTTGTCCTGGTCCTCTCTCTGTAGACCAGTCTTGCCTCGATTTCAGAGATTTGCCTCTGGCTCTCAGATACTGGATTTAAAGGTGTGTGCCACCAGTCCTGGTATACATGGCATCTTTGAAATGCCCTTAAGGAATGTTTCTTTACTTAAGAAAAAAGGATATATATATCCTTTTTTACACACACACACACACACACACACATACACACACACACACACACACATATATATATATATATATATATATATATATATATATATATATATATATTGACTTAAGTAAGAAAACTACATAGGTCAATGACTCTGTGATTTTCTTTTGTGTTTTGCTCTGATGAGGATGAAATCAGAGACTTGCACATGACTTGTACAGTGTTATTTACAGGCCATGGCTCAGAAGGAAGATATGGAAGAAAGAATCACAACTCTGGAGAAGCGTTACCTGAGTGCTCAGAGAGAATCTACCTCCATTCATGACATGAATGATAAACTAGAAAACGAGTTGGCAAACAAGGAAGCCATCTTGCGGCAGGTTCAGTATCTCTGTTTTGAGCTTGTTTTGGTCTGGGTATGTATTCTTGCCATCTGCATAAAGCTTAGAGTAGGATTTATTTTTAACAGATAAGTAATTTATGATTTAAAACTTAGGATGGTATTACTTAAACACATTTTTATTTTATAGTTTATTTTTTAACAAAATTAAGAAATCACTCATATGAAAATAATATTGCAACTACTAACTTTGAATCTTTTGAAGCAAAGCATGAGGAGTTTGCTTACATCACTTCACTTAATTCCAGCCACCACCTACTTGATTAGCAGCAGTCATCCTACTGTGTACTCTGAGGATTAAAGACATGACTACTTGCCAAGGTCACATACATGGTAAATGACAGGCTGGAAGGTCTACCCAGCCCTACAGCAAAAGACAGGTTGCATCCTGGAAGACAATGGTTGTTATAACCCTTCTTGTGGAACTGCAGTTTCAATCAAATATACATTCTTAATCTTTGGCATAGTGTTATTGTTCACTATGTAAAGACTGTCCTTGTATTATTTAAATACAGGCTTCTGTGGCTCTGTATCTGGTTGCAATCCAGACATGTATTGCAATACTTATTCTTAGACTCTCTTGTTTCATAGTTGTGTGAACATTCCTCCCCTATTATCTCTGCTTGGTGAATGAAAAAGCTTTTCATTCAGTGATGGAACAGAGAAGATAATAGGGCTGGACTTTGGATCCCAGTAAGTGGAGGATAGAAGGAGAAGTTGAGTTTTTCACCAGAGGTGGAGGACCAGGAGCCACCATGAGAACACACACGGAGCAGTGAGAACCATCAACACTAAAATGCAAGAATTTCAGAGATTTGGACTGGAGAGCAGCTAGATTAGTTTAGAGGATTAGAATAAATTAGTATATGTTCTGTGATTGTGCCTGAAAGCTTGTTAAATCTAATTGTTTCTGTCTCAATTATTTGTGAGCTAGCCAGGCTAGAGAAAAGAACCTGCCATTCTTAAATTTGCACTGACACTTAATGATTTAATTGCTGTTTGGTTGTTTATGTGTCACAACAACATAGTGGAAAATTGAACTAGATATCCTATAAGGCACAATCCTAAAACACTATCTGTCCTATTCAGAGAACTTGTTTGTCCAATCTCTAGAGTATTAACTCCTGTGCTACTACATTCTTTATTTTCTTCTAGTCTAAAACTTTGATTTTCAATATGCATCTTGTTGTTGCAGTGGTGGTGATGGTGGTACTCTACTGTATTAATACTGAGCTATATTCTATTTGTTCAAATTCATACTCATGAGAAAATTTTTTTTCTATTTGCTGCCAGTGTCATGACTGTTGGTATTTTATCTTGTAAAAATTCAGTAATTAAAATTGACAGCACATGTAATCATGATAACTCTGTTTACTTAGCCCAGTTAATATCGTAATAGGTGCTCTTAAGACTCCAAGAATAGCTGAAGTATAAAGTTTATAGACTACTAGCTAAACTAACTCTTGACTGCTTAAATGGTCCCCTTATCACTCCCATTTCAGATGGAAGAAAAAAACAGGCAATTACAGGAGCGTCTTGAACTGGCTGAGCAAAAGTTACAGCAGACCATGAGAAAAGCTGAAACTTTACCTGAAGTAGAGGCTGAACTTGCTCAGAGAATCGCAGCCCTAACAAAGGTACTGCACTAAACACATGTGGTCAGCCTAGGTGCATCTGGAGAAATAACTGTCCATCAAAGTGGGGTCTGTAATTACTCTCTTCAGGCTACCTGAAAGTTATCTTAGCTGGATATTTGTTTTCTTTGCTTCCTTATTGTATATAGCTTACTAACCGTGACTTGAATGATTGTTGCATAAGTAAGAAGATATCCTTGCCTATTTTAACATTAACAAAAAAGATGAAAAATAGCATGTTGTTGATACAATAAGTTTTCTATTGTAGTTTCTGCACATAATAATAATGATATTTAAAATCTCAACCAAGATATATGAAATACAACAATTTAATCAGCTGTGTATAAGTGGCTTGCTACTGGTACAATAAAATGTATAATAACCATTGATTTCAGTTATACTATACAATGGTGAACCTTGTTAGAAAAAGTTTAAAATATACAGTTGAAAGCCATTAAGTCACAAAAAGTACTTTTATAATTGTGTTTTCTTCTGAAAGAAAAAATGAGATTGGGAATAATGCACTGTTGAACTGTTTTTTCATAGTATGAACTGTACACTCTAAAAACTGTTGGTGTTATGTATTATAAAGCCTTTCAAACATAGCCATTTGAACTCTAGAGGAAAAATAGAAAACACATCCATTTCACTTGAAAAGCACTCATTTTGTCGCTATATCCTGATTTGTTTTATGTCAGTTGAAAACTCTGCATACATTCTGAATGTTTATATGACCATTGCAATTTTCTAAGTCCTATAGGCTACACAAATTGTTCTATAGATAATTTGAACTTGAAGTTACATTTTGATAATGCAAATTACGCAAAATAATTGGTTCAGTTGTAGAAAAGGGGAGGCAAAGTACTTGTCTCTGTTAGAAAGGCAAAGAACGAGATGAACACATGGATTGTGTTCATATGTTAAAATGAAGTATTTATATGAGAAATCAAATATCACATATATATAGCCAGGAGAGAAAGCACTGGATTATATCATGATTTTTGAAGTATTAAGGTATCATCTGATGAAACATTACTCTATTATGGTAAGACTACTAAATTTACAGTGTTCTATAACCATAGACCACACTAGTAAGTCTCTGTGGTTCTTTGGAATGATAGAGCCTCAAAATTTAGCATGTACAATCAGATAACTTCAAAATAGATCCTAAGTTACATAAAGCTATCCAAGTATGTCAACATTATGCTTTTTCTTACAAAGAGTTATTTTAAATTACTATAATATAGATCAAGACAACACAGTTGCTCTGTTTTAATGTGAGAGGTATATGAAATTAGCATAAAGAGTTACCATTTTAAATTTTCCTATTGTGAGACTGAATAAGAAAATAACTTGTAAAACAGGGTGGATTGATCATCAGTATTTATTTTACTGAAAAAAAAAAACCAAAATTTAGAATGCTTCCTAAAGAAACACTGATTAAGATTTACTAAATCATGGGCACAGGTTAGCCATTGACAGGCATATAGATTAAAATATCATTTTGAATGAAATGAATGACTTACATGGCTTTAAATTCATCATAAATCATCTTTTGTGACATAAAACTCTAGAAATTGACTCAATTATTACTGCCATTGTTCTGTAAACATATCAGCACTTTTGTTAGGATCTATAACACAATACAAACAGGATTATGTACTATAATTATATAGTACATGATATAATTAATTACCATGGTGAATAAATTTTCTCTTTATCAGAACCCTCTAAATTTTCAGTATTTTAGAAATCATTAAGCATTGTTTGAAATTCTTCTACTAGTGTATAATTGATTCTTTGCTTCCTATGAATTTGGCTTCTAACAGTTAGCTACAAGTACTTTTGGGTGTATAAGACAGTTTTTACATGACTGGATGTTGTTTTATTTTGTAAATTAAAACTACTAAGATTATATCTCTTAGCTTATGATGTGTCTATAGGTTTGTAGATGAATAAGTTCCTCAAAGCACTGTGATTTCAACCCTCTTCCACTCATTCTTGGATTTTTTTCAGAAAGCTTAGAGAACAGCTAGTGTTTCCATCTTATTAAGTTTCAATTCACAGTCATTATATCATTATTATCAATGGTCTTTTTTTTCTTTTCTTTATCTTTCCACCATTCTAAATTACAAAACTTCTACTTAGGTTAAGTATTAGTTGTTTTCCTTTGAGTTTTAAATGATATTTCAACAACTAATCAAGTATTTAATTTGACATGTACGTGTGTGTGTGTGTGTGTGCACGTGCGCGTATGTGTATGTTTGTGTCTTATTGTTACCTACATATATCTTTTTGTTTCTTTATGTATTTTCTCTTAATAACTCTATTCTTCATTGTGTATGTATTCACATGCTTCTCATAATAATTTCTGTTACTGTTTTGATAAAATCTTAACTCATTTAGAATTTCCCAATACCAGTGAGTAAAACCAACATGGATTTCTCAAGAACAAATACTAGCAGATTTATGGTTTTCAATTCTGGGCTAATGTCAACTGTGCTCTGATAGGTCCAAGGGCAACATATTACTGTAGTGTTGTGTAAAAACTGGTCTCAGTATTGCTTATAGATGCTGACTGAATTTACATTTTAGATTGTAAGACTGTTTTGTTTATAATCATCTAGCTAGAGAGAGAAGCAAAGTAGGTAAAACTCATTTAGTTCTTCAAGAATTCTAGCATAATGGCCATAAATAAGACTATGTTTGATATATTTATATATAATTAATCATCAGAGATCATTCTGGACTCCCACTGTTATGATTTATTATATTGATTTTTCTAATTAAAACCTACATTTACTCAAGTAGGTTATAATTCTTCTTGAATTTTATGAACTATTTCATTTATTTGGTATCGATAAAAGTGTCAGTAATAACATAATTTAGACATGAAAATACTTGTATTTTGAATCTGATGTAAATTTCTACAATGTCTCTGCATGTTCGTTATTGAAAGAAGAAACATGAAAATGCTTAAGATATTAACAAACTTGTAGTTTTGAAGACTAACTTATAGAAGTTCAAATATTCACCCCATCTTTTTGGATCAATTGCTTATTTAGTTTTAATAACTTAAATGACTATAAACTATACAGATTCGGTTACAAATTACAAACTTAAATTACACAGTTCCAACAACCTCTTCATCAATTATCTGCATTTTTTTTAAAATGGAACTTGCAAATGTTAAATGACATAAAATGAGTAGGAAAGAAAAACTTCTTATAAAAGACCTGGGTTCAGTTCCCCACACTCACACTGTATAGCTTTCACTATCACCTATGAATACAGTACTGTTCAACTGGCACTCTCTTCTTGCCTCTGAAGGCACTGCAGTTTCACACACAAACCCATACACAGACGCACACATGTGAATATAATTAAGTCAATGTAAAAATTAATTAATTACTAAATGATACAAAATCCATTTGGTTCCATTTGAGGATCATGGTAGCTTTCACTGCTGTTTCTATTTAGAAGCCTGTGTAAGACACTTGGGAAGAAATTATTTTCTGTGTTTATAAAATAAATTTATGGAACAGGAAATTTATATATCTCTATCTCTATCTCTATCTCTATCTCTATCTCTATCTCTATCTCTCTCTCTCTCTCTCTCTCTCTCTCTCTCTCTCTATATATATATATATATATATATATATATATATATATATATATATAATTTAATACAAAAGCTTTGAGATGTTAAATGTTATTCCTTAGAGTAAGTTAGAACTTGTGTATAAAGTAGCACAAATGTATATCAACTGGTCATTATTTCTTTTCAGTTACTGCATGAAATATAGTACTAAAATAGTTTAAAATAAGTTTTACTATTTCAGCATGAGCTAATATCATGTCAAAGGATATGTTCTGGAGTTAAAATTGTATTACTGACATAAGACTGTTTTGGTGTTATAATTATTTAACTTGTAATTATAAATTAAAATGTTGATGCAATGTTGTGTCTGTGCATAACATACTAATACAATTCAGGTATCAGCAATGTCCCATGTGTTAACACTCTATTCATGTGGTTTCCTGACAGCAAGACATGTAACTAACCTCATGTAACTAGGCAATCCTTAACTCACAAGGGGTCTGTGCATCCTTTTCACTCTAGGGAACTATTTTGTTTCTATAGCAACAAATTAATGCAGATGTACCTTGGTGTGGTCCTTCGTGTCATTTTGTTTTTGAGCATTCACAAAGTTTCTTGTCCTTAAGATATTATCATCATCTAATAAGTAGAGACATTTTAATTTGTTTCATTTAATTTTTAAAAAATTGCACTTGAGGATAAGGCCACTGGGTCCTAGGGCAGTGCACACTGTATACAGGAATCATTTCTTACGTGGACCACTGTTGTTGAGGAAATCCAATCCTGTTTGAACTGAAGAATGTTCATAATAATATATCCTGTGGCTTAGTCCTATCTCTGATTTCTACATACAAGGTTTTATATAATCCTGATCCAAATATGACACTCCTGAGCCATAAAGAAGAACAGTTTTCAATGTTGAGATGCAATGTTTGCATTGGTTTTTTTCTAGGTACATGATAAAAACAAAAGCTAATATGTTCTTAAGTATCTATCAGAGATATTCTAGTGTTTGGTTTCTCATACTTCCAGTTATGACATGTCATTTCCAGAGTTGCTTTAACTCATCCTGTAAAAGTCCATCATTGCCAGCTGTCACTAATCCTTCATACCTCAGGTTCCCAGCTTTTGATTTGAGCATATCATTGTCTTCCATTGATAACCATCAACTGCATTATCTTCACCAGATATCAGAATAGCGTCTATTAAAGTATTGAATTTGCCGTCACTTTTATTTTAAGCATTCTGTACTATGTTCTGTTTGGTGTCAGTGTCTTTAGTTCTGATTTTTTCAATTTTGTCCTTCTCCTTTTCCTTGACTTGTTAGTCTGATCCAACCTCTTCTACCTCATCTGATGATTATCAATATGTTATGGAAGCTAAACTACAAGAAATGATCTCCATACGTAGGAAGGTAGTCCTACTGGACTTTACTTTCTATTGCTAAATAGAATCCATCTAAGTTTTTTTCTTTTCATTTATATAAAAGATTATGTTACTTTTATTTATTGATAATCGACCATCTGTGCAGTTCAGTGCTTCAGGAGCTTAAGATTGGACAATGGCAGGTTTGTGTTCAAACCATGCACAGTCTGCATGTTACATTTGGCTGATTTCATTGCTCATAAATAAGTCCAGTGTTTTGCTGATGCTTGGATGTAACAGGCCCTTGTTAGCTGACACATTTCAAGCAATGCTGTTCAGCTGCCTGTTTCAAGAAAGTTTATGTTTGGAAACTATGTTTGCAGTTGGTAGTAGCTTGCTTTACATTTTATTTCCATTTATTTGGATGGGAAGCGTTAACTCATCTTACATTATAGGTCCAATCTTTGTGTTTTGTAACAGGCTGAAGAGAGGCATGGAAATATTGAGGAACGTATGAGACACCTAGAGGGTCAACTTGAAGAGAAGAATCAAGAACTTCAAAGAGTATGCATGAAGCTTTCCCATCTATCATTAGTGTTTTTAAATTCAGACTGCGTGTAAGAGGAAAACATTCTTAATTAGAAACTGATTTAAAATCATTTGCCTACATTCTAGGCATTGGAAAGAAAATAGTTTCCACAAATTTTATCAGAAACATGCATAAAATTATGTTCAGTATAAAGCCCTCAGAACTATATTATTAAGCTTGAACGGGAGCAAGTTTTATTTTTTCGTGCCAAATATATTTTTTCTCTTTTTCTTAACTATAAGGCTAGACAAAGGGAGAAAATGAATGAAGAACATAATAAAAGGTTATCTGATACCGTGGACAGGCTTCTGACTGAATCCAATGAGCGCCTGCAATTGCACCTGAAGGAAAGGATGGCTGCCTTGGAAGAGAAGGTACAGTCACAGACAGGAAGAGAAGCACATGTATGCTTAGCCATATTGTCTAGCTTGTAATTTTTCCTAGCCAGCTGAACTCATTATTTGCATCAGGCAATCAACCAACTTTCCTTAGTCTAAAAAAACTCAATACAGTCTTAGATAGTGAGTTAATAATTTCAACAAAATGCTATAGCATCATGAATTGAACAAATAATAAGATGGCACATGATAAATACTACATATTAGTATGTTTATAAGAAACAAATGTATGAAAACATGCAGGAATACGTGATGAAATTTTCATTTATCTTCTCATCATTTGTTAAATTTAGAGGAAGACAAAATAAATATTGAGCATGTATTTACTTGAAATTATTGTGTCCTTAATCTGACTTACTATTACCAACAAAGGAAGCCAAGGCACGAAAGGCTATGTCAGGTAGAAGAGTATTATTGTTAAAGATAGAGTGTTTAGAAACCTCTATTTTAAACTTCATTGTTTCCAGAAATGCACTTAGGTTCAGGCTGCCAATTGATTCAAAATCATGGGTGTCAAGTTAATAACTAGAAAGTATCATACTAATCAGAGTTGTTAGAGATGGTGACCAAACTCAGAATATGCCAGAGATGTAAATACTAAAACTTCGGAAGCACAAGTTATTTCAGAAACATAAACAGAATTTCATTCACTATCTTCTCCAGGCATTTTCTGTTGCCATATAATCAAGGAAGATGTTTTAACAAAATGTTAGCTAATTTTGATTTTTGACACATTAGGAAGTCAAAATATAGTGCTAAGAGTTGGGTAATAATTGAAGAATAGCTTAATTCTTTCTTGTCTATAATGAAGTCCTTGAACAATCAGAGTAATAGCTCATAGGATAACATTTATACTGTTTATCTATCCAAGTGTAGCAAAATAGCATTTCTTGCTTAAATAATTTATTTTGCAAAAGGTTCACTGTCACTATTAAAGACTTCAATGGAATTTGGTTTCCATAGAAACAAGGAAATTTATTTACCAGAGAAGGAATCATAAAAGGTTCTTGAGAGAGTATTCATGTACATATTTAAATATTTTCAGCATACTTCTTTCTTTTATTTTTTTCCGTAGAATGTTTTGATTCAAGAATCAGAAACCTTCAGAAAAAATCTTGAAGAGTCCTTACATGATAAGGTATTATGGGAAAACATTATCTTATTCACATTGGTGAATATATTATGAAATAAATGTGATAAAACAATTTTGTTAGACTTTAAGACATTTTTAGCTCGTTATAGCAAAGCATGTATTTATGTAGAAACTGAAAATTTTTTAGCATTGAATATATTGCAAACCCTGGAAATACTCTGGAAACAACCCATGTTCGCTTAAAATCACTATTAATCAATATCTCTACTAACAAACATGATCCTGTTTTGGATCATATTTATTAGTATATATTCACTACAGTTTGTGAAGTTATGGATGTTATTTCTGAAAAACAATCACTGTCATATTTAATTGTATTATTAAGTATTTTCTGGAATATTCCTACTTCTGGGGTAATTGAAAATTGAAAAGAAGAAGCATATCTTGCAAACAGTAATTTAGAAGAGCAGAAGTCAAGGGCAAATCCCAGAAGGGTCACATGAGCCACAGGTAGTAACATAGTATACTAATGATATAAAGGAAACTTCTGGGATTTGGTATGTGACTAAAGAATTAGGCAATTGCAGATAGTCCTGCAGACCTTGTAAACACAGAATACATATCATGGCTAGAGGTGCTTGTTAGTTTGGGGGTGTTATTCATTTGTGTGATACTTTGAAACTGAGGAGGAGTTTGGAGAGGACTACCCATTCATGTTGTAAGACTTATAGTGATAGAAAGTGATGTCAAAGCACCAGTTGTGAAATCTTTGAAGTGGTGATAGTAATATGTAGTTTTTACTTCATTAGCCTTGTTCATTAAATTTTCATTTAAAATGTCAGCTCAGTATACATCCTCTAGTTGTTGCGTATTGGAAGTACACAAACAAAAAGAAATAAGGGAAAAGAAGGGGGAAGAGAAATGAAGAAAAGAAAGGAGAGTAAAAAAGAAATAGAAAGGGTGTAAAGGAGAAGGAGGAAGCAAAGAATTAAAGATCTGGCAGCAATACAATAATACAGAAGGCACTGAAAATGGGACACGAAAAGTAAACAATAATTTTCTTGAATGCTATACATTGTTACAATAATTGAAAAATAATAAACATGTGATTCCACACTCTGGATGCCCATACTCTTCTAATATACACCTCTATTGCAGGTGTTGCTAAAAGAATGTTTCAATTTATTACTGAATGTTTAATAGAGATTTCACAGAAGGGACAATATTTTACTAGGCTCTTAGACCCTTTTAGTGAGCAGCTAGTAGTCCAGGTGGAGGTTGGACCTATGAAATAGCATTGAGGAAGCAAGGATGGGTGACTAGATGAATCATCAGAATTTTGCTGGAAGTACCACATGGTTAGTGATCTAGTTCTGACCATATTGTGAATGTTGGCCTTGATCCTGTTATGCAGTGTTAAGTTATTTAAAGTTCTGTGTGCTTCTGGCAAGATCCTCAAAACCTACTCCCGAGCACCTACACAATCCTACAGCTTCAGCTATCTTCCCGAGCAACAATCAACATAACAAGTCATCTTAAGCAATATGTCCTTGCTAATGTCAATCTCCAAAAAGGGTATTCCTGGGCCAAACTTCATTTTTGGGTTATTTTACCATATGGCTAATCACATTCACTAATTTTAGAACATCTATAATTATTCAAATGTCCACTAAAACTACTATGACCACAAACCACCATGAACAATATGTTCTGCATGTCCTTCCTGTCTTTTTTTTTTTGATTAATTTTTTATTGGATATTTTATTTACATTTCAGGTGTTATTCCCTTTCCCCATTTCTCCCCCACCCAGAAACCTCTTATCCCAACCCCTCTCCCCCTACTTCTATGAGGATGTGCCCCTATCCAACCACCCACTCCTCCTCCTCACCCTCGAATTCCCCCACACTGAGGCATCTTCATGGTACCAAGGACTTTCTCTCTCACCTATGCCCAACAAGGCCATCCTCCCCTACATAAACAGCTGGAGCCATGGGTCCCTCCCTCTGTGTTGGTGGTTTAGACCCTGGAAGCTCTGGTTGGTTGGTGTTATTGCTCTCTCCATGGGGCTGCAAACCCCCTTTCCTGGCTTATTATTCTATGACTTTTATCTTTGAAATCTAAGGTATTTACACTTCTTTCTGAAGCAATTTTTGTTCAGTCCCTCACAGGCTTATTTGATCTCATGGATTTCAACACCACTATTAATCAAGTACTTCCTAATTTCAACCACTACTATTTGTCTAGGAAGAAGATGTTGTGTTTCAGGGCCAACTCATGTTTTCATCTGGATACTTAAAAAAAAAAAAAAAAGAAGTCTTATTTTACAGGTTGATTTTTCCATAGTGTTACCTACCTAGAATGTACTCACATGCACCAAATCCCACTGCCACGTAACCTGACCAGGATTACCAGCATTCACATTCTGAGTGAATCACATATAGCCCTCCCAATACATAAGCATGAATAATGTTTACTAATATATATTAGTAATGGAATTAGCTAACCAAACAAGAAATCATTTAAAGTACTTATTTATTTGACTTTCTGTATGTTTCAGAGTGATATGCCGGCAGAAGAGTTGGCAATAACTAACTCTCATGCTTATATACTTTTTTTTCTATAGAAAATGATAGGCAAATTCTGTTAGTTTTGTAATCAAAACATAAAAAAAAAAACTATCCAGTTTTCTCCAGTGAATAGTGTCATGTCTATCCTATGACACTGCTGATACGATTTTGGAAAATTCCACAGTTTATTTCTTCCCTGCCTTCCAATTTTAAGCAAGCTTTTATTCAGAGCTATTGCAGTCACTGTGTATAATGCTTCTCTGCCCAGATTTTCCCTCATTTGCTCCCTTTCCTACTCCTAGTTCAGATCCATAGATTTTTTAAACGCTTTAGTGTCTTTCAGAATTGTTTTCCCCTCATTCAGTGGGCATTTTACTAAATCTATACACTAGCTATGGTTTTTGTTGATATCCCTAAGTGACCAACTTGAGGATCTGCCCTGTCTCACCAAATATACTTCCATCTGCAATGTTTTTTTTTTCCTGATAGGTTATTACATTTTCTTCAGGACTTCCATCCAACATCATGTTATGCATCATCCTTGCACAATTGTTCTGCTTTCTTCCCATTAATATTATTTACTCATGAATTTTATTTATTGGTTGCCATTTCTACTAATGCACATTAAGAAAAGGCATTGCATTTATTGTACACTGGGTACACAGGAGAGACGTTCAATGAATATTTTTCTGAAAATAATAAAACTATCATTTTATTTATTATTAATAACAAGCTTATTAAATAGCATTATTAAACAAGAAATTATTTAAGCCAATTATTTGGCTATCTATCAATTATTATTATTTGCAGAAGAATGTGTGCCAAAGATATTGAACCTAATAAATAATATACAAAAATGTCAAAGAAACATGGAGTAAATAGTACTGTGGTCCTGATAATATAGATAACATATAAGGGAAATGTCACACATGCTACATTGTCACCGTGTGAGCTGGTTCTCTGTTGCTTTGAAGAGACATCAAGCCCAAGGTAACTCACTGAAGACAGAGTTTGTTAGGGTTTCCAATCCCAGAGGTTGAGTCTATGATCATCATGGAAGGCTACATGACATCTAGAACAAGCATGGTGGTGGAGGAGTACCTGAGATTTTTAAATCTAATCCATATACAAGAAGAGGAAAGAAAAGTGACTGGAATATTGTAGGTTTTGGTACTGCAAAACCAACACCCAAAGACACACTTCTTCCAAATAAGCCATATCTCCTAACCCTTCCCAAAGAATTACACAAACATGCAAACATGAGCCTATGGGGGGAATTTTCATTAAATACAGTCTTACCGTGGTGAGAAATGAAATACAAAATTTAAAAGTGTGTAATTAGTTTATTGGCAACCTTTCTTTCATTATAGGTCTTCCAATCATATACTTCTTATTCACTTATTCATGTCTCTAGAAATGTTAAATTTTAATACTATTGGCTTCATTTTTATAATGAATTTCTGTTTCTTCCAGTCATTTATCTTTTATTTATTATTTATTTACTTACTTATTCACTTTACCGCCAGCCCACTGCCCCCACCCTCTACCAGAGTGCTCTTCCCACAATCTTTTGGCCAATCCCTCCTCCCCTCCTCCTCTGAATGGGTGCCCCACCCTCTGTTTTACCCCACCCCAGTACATCAAGACTCTGTGAGGCTAGGCACATCCTCTCCCACTGAGGCCAGACAAGGTAGCCCAGCTAGAATAACATATCCCACAGACAGGCAACAGCTTTTGGGATAAGCCCTGCTCCAGTTGTTTGGGACCCACATGAAGACCAAGCTGCATATCTGCTACATATGTTCAGGGAGGCCTAGGTCTAGCCTGTATACGTTATTTGGTTGGTAATTCAGTGTCTGAGAGCCCCAAGGGTCCAGGATAGTTGACTCTGTTGGTATGCCTGTCAAATTCCTATCTCCTTCATGGCCCTCAATCCTTCCCGCAACTCTTCCATAAGAGTCCCCAAGCTTCATTCAATGTCTGCATGTAGATGTCTGCATCTGTCTGTGCCAGGTGCTGTGTAGAGCCTCTCAGAGGACAGCTATGCAGGACTCCTGTCTATAAGTATAAAAGAGTAGCATTAATAGTATTGGGGATTGGTGCTGGTCCATGGAATGGGTCTTAAGTTGGGCTGATTATCGGTTGGACATTCCCTCGTCCTCTGTTCCATCCCCTGCCCCTGAATTTCTTGTAGGCATGATAAATTTTGGGTTGAAAGTTTTCTGTGTAGTTTGGTATTCAAATTGTTCAACAGGAATTTCTGCCTAGCCACACGGGGTTGCTTCTTCATGTTCCATATCCCCAGTGCTATGAGTCACATTTAAGGCCACCCCCACTGATTCTTGGTTGCCTCCCTTATCCCAGGTCTCTGTATTACCCTTTTTTACTGATGTGCCCTTTCGTCCTAATGAAAAAAGTGAAATTCTTCACTTTATTGATCAGGGATTTCTAGAGGAGCAGAACTGATAAAAATGAGAGAATTTATTAGAATGGCTTACAGTCTATGGTCCAACTAGTCCAACAATGGCTGCCTATCAATAGAAAATCCAAAATCCAGTAGTTGTTCAGTCACAAGGCTTGAAGTCTCAGCTGATGCACACTGGAATCCTGAAAAAGTAGGCTCTTATGGAAGTGAAAAATGGACTTACAAAGAACAAGCAAGTTTCCCTCTCCCATGTCTTTCATGTAGGTTGCTATGAGGAGAGGTGGCCCAGATCAAAGATGTATCTTCCCACCACAAAAATTCTGGATTAAAAATGAGGCTTCCCACTTCAAATAAATAAGTTAATAAAAAACATTCCTTCCTAACAGGTGAAATCAGCACTTGGGTTTTAAGTTAATTTCACATGCAATCAACTTTACAACCAAAAGATAGCCATCACATTCCGTTAGTTCATACAGGTGTATTGTTTAATTTAAACCTAGGTGTGATTTGTCCTTTGTATTTGAAATGACATATCTATAACTATTCATGATTTTAATAATATCACAAATTTGCAAATGTTTAGAGTTAATAAATACTAGGGAGTTTATTTCTGTTGTTGACATATTCAATATGAAAGGTAAACATAAGTTTATTTTCTGATTATATCCAATGTCCTTTAATAAAATTAAATCATGTTCTCTTTTGAATATCCATTTATTTGCCATAATGGAATGCTAATACCTGGGGTGTGTCCATCATCTGAGTAACTATTTTCTTACTTTTAGGAAAGATTAGCAGAAGAAATTGAGAAGCTGAGGTCTGAACTTGATCAAATGAAAATGAGAACTGGCTCTCTAATTGAACCCACTATATCGAGGTAACATGAAGTTATGTTTATTTTGGTTCAGCAACATTAATGTAAATTTTCTTATATTTTAATGTTTTCTCACATAACATAAAGGTCCCGTATTACTCAGTAGACATTGTAGTAATTTAGTCTAAGACTCTAGTTTCTGAATTCAAAGATAATTTCTTAATTTAGAAACCCTTTTGAAGTTCGTTTATCAAAATATAACTGAAAATTTTTTGTCCTCTGTATTCAAGTATATAGTTATAAGTGCATAATTATTCTTAAATGAAAAGTGAGAGTACATAGAAAAATTGCAGTGTATTCCAAGAGGATATATTAACCTTTTCTTTTTTGTTTTTATTAATAATCCTTTACCTTATATTGAAAATATTTTTATCTCATATAATATATTCTGATTCACTCTATGCTTCCAAGCTCCTCCCCACCTTCCCTCCCTCTGGATTCACTCTAATTGCAAAATACAAAGGCTTCTAAGAGATAAAAATTATAATATATTAAGATAAAAACTAACACATCAGAAATATAAAAAGCAGACAAAATGGCACAAGAACATATATATTCTGAGTTCATGGATGTAATGATCCAGTTGATTTTAGAGAGTTTTGTTCTCCTATCATACTCAGTCTTCTCTGTTTGTTACACTCTTTGCCTCCTCTTCCATTGGGTTCCCTGAGCCATTAGGGAGGGATGTATACCATTTAGAGCTGAGTATTCAAAGGTTTTTCATTTTCTGAAAATTGTCTGGATATGGGTCTCTCTGTTTATTCCCTTCTACTGTAGGATGAAGTTTCTCTGATGATGGCTGAGCAAGGAAGTGGTCTATAACTACAAAACATTGTCACTAGAGTCATTTTCTTGCTATTTATTTTGGTAGAAGAGTACTGTTTGGTTTTACCCTAGGTCAATGGACTAGCCAGTCACTGGTACTTGATCAGTCAGGCAGCATCAGGTATGCTTTCAATCTCATGGACTCAAATCAGATATTGCTTGGTTACTCTCTCAGGCTTTGTTCTACCATTCTTCTAGCATATCTTGTAGGCAGGTTATCATTGTAGATCAAAGGATTTGTAACTGTGTGGGTAGCTACATATTTCCTTTTGTAGTGTGCAGAGTACATTCCTATTCCAAAGATGCTAGCACCTGTGGCTTTATGTAAGCACCAGTTTAACTTCTCCATTTTAATGAGTATGTAGTCTTCAGCTATACAAACTGATCTTAAGTTTATGGAAAGAAACCTATCTATAGTACTGGTAACAGCATGAGTTGTTTGTTGATTTCCCTAGTAACACTTTGGTTAACCACTCAATGAGATGTAACCCAAACCAATACTGAAAATGTCGTGTAGTGACACTAAGCTGGGGCTCTTTCTTGTATCACCTTCATACACACACACACATACATATGTGCACATATGTCTATGTGTGTGTGTACATGCATGCATGTGTGTGTATGTGTGTATACATATAAGCTTCTATTGTACTAGGTTTCCATACTACCCTTCAAGTAGCTCTTAATTGTGGCTATCTCTCACTATACTCCTTCCATCATCATCATCTTCCTCTCTCCTCACTTGATCAAGTTGCCCCTTCCCATCCATCCATAACTGTGTACTGTGTTTCCCTTTCCTATGGAGATGTACATATTTCTCCTATTCTCTTACTATATACTCATCTTCTGTGGATCTATGAACTGTATCTTGGTGATCATTGCCTTAAAAGCTAATATCCACATTTAATACATACTATATTTTCTTTCTGTGTCTTGGTTCGCTGATTAGGTATGATTTGTTTTCTAGTTCCATCCATTTATCAGTGAATTTCTTGGTTTAATTCTTTAACTGCTTGGTAATGTTCTATCGTATAAATATGTCCCATTTCCTTTACCCATTCATATATTAAGGAGTTATAGATTGTTTTCAATTTCTGACTATTATGATAGACAAGCAATGTACAAGTTTGAACAAGTATCCCTGGGTAGGATGAAATGAAGCATTCTTTGGGTATATGCTTAGTAAAGGTATTGCTGGTTCTTGAGGTAGATTAGTTTCCAGTTTTCTTAGAAAATATGGCACTTATTTCCTTAGCAGTTGTACATGTTTTTAGTCCCACCAACATTGTAGCATTGTTCCTATTAATCCCTACCTTTTCCAGCATACGCTGTCACTTTTTACAATTGATCTTAACTATACTGAAGGGTTTAAGACGCAATCTCAAAGGCAATTTGATTTGCATTTTACCAATGGCTAAGGACGTTGAACATTTAAGTATTTCTCAGACAATTGAGTTTCTTCTTTGAGAAATCTCTGTTCACGTACATGCCACATTTTTAAGTGGGTTATTTATTTTCTTGACATCTAGCTATTTTTAATTTTAGTTCCTTATATATTTTGGATATTAGCCCTCTATTTGATATGTATGTAGTTGGTTAGCAAAATATATTTTCACACTTTTTAGCCTGCTTCTTTTTCTGAATGTCAGTGTTCTTTTCTATGCAGAAGCTTCTATTTCATAAAGACTAATTTATTAATTGTTGATCTTAGCAGCTATGTTAATGGTGTTCTTCAGTTCAGAAAATATTTCTGGGCCAAGTTTAAAGCTATTCCTCACTTTCTCATATAACATGTTTAGTTCATCTGGTTTTATGTTGAGATCTTTGATCCTTTAAGAGTTGAGGGTTTTGCAGGTGAAAAAACATGAATCGCTTTGGATTCTTCTACTGGATCCATGAAGTTTTACCAAGACCTTTATTTTTGGATGTGCTCTTTTTGCCAATGTGTATTTTTATCCTCTTTGTCAAAAATCAGTTATCCATATCTGCATGGATTCTTGTACACGCCGTCAATCTGATTCCATTGACTGACCTATTTTTTTCTTAATGCATTCAACACATAAATATGGTAGATCCTTAAAATGACTGAACAAACTCTTCCCTGTTTTAATAAATTGAAAATTAACATGGCAACTAAAATTACTTATGAAAATAAGAAGCATTCAGTGGAGTTTATCCAGGCTTATTTATTCTATCATACCATTAGGGCAAGAAGACATGAAATAATCACTTTGTAGGTAGAAAAATATTACAATGATATATATGTGACAACAATATATGTGAAATTTAGATTTTTCCCTCTGTTTGTTAAGAAGCAAAGAAATTAATTAAGCCATATATTTTCTAAGAAGCACAAAGGGATACCACATGAAACTTCAAAAACTATTGCTTTCTAGAAGTCAACATTTGTTGCATTATGAATAATATCTCCACAAAAGCAAAAGTGTCTGCCTGCTTTGCTAATATACTGTGTAGGGGAACCACACAATCTATTTGATGTATAGTATGTACTAGGTAAAAATAAATGGTTACTGAAGTTCCATGTTTCAAATAACTAGATAAAATCAAAACTAAAACTTTTCTGTAGAGTAGGCCTGAGAGATAGCTCAGTAGTTTAAGAACATTTATTTCTCCTGCAGAGATAAAGATTATTTCCCAAAAAACCATGTGGTTGCTTAAAACCATCTGTCACTAGGAAATCTAGGGGATCAGACTGCCTCTTTTGACTTTCATTGGTAGCAGGGAATTGCACAGGACAAATAAATATATGCAGATAAGACACTCATATATATTCAATAAAATAAATATTAAAATTTCACTAAATATTTTTTTACTCTTTTCAGAAGAGCTATAAAATAACACAATATTCAATAGTTGAGTGCTTTTAAATTTAGAGAAATACAGTTCTGTGGCCACAGTGATACCCAAAATCATGTACATGACTAAATGTGATATGTGCTCACAAAGTGTGAGAGATATAATGATGATATTTAAGATGAAGACAGAGAATAGATTTTGAAATAACATAGGAGTCAATGCATAGAGCAATCCCTGTCTCATCACATCAAATGTATCCTAACATGTTCACATGCTATGTCCATATCTTTTGTATTATATCTCAGAAATGGTGTTGTGGAAATATATAAAGCTCCATTAAAATGGTGAGGTTTCCTGACAGCCTGACATCTTGGCATTCCCATAAAAAAAAAAAGATTGTTGGGCCCACAAAAATAAGTATTTCAGGGAAACAGGTTGTGGAGACAAGAACATATATATATATATATATATCCCGATTCCTCTCTACTTCAGATAGATATGTTTGCTGTTTGGTATGAGAAATAATTTTTTATGTTCTAATTCTCACCATAGATTTTGTGTTTGTGTATATATATATTCCAGGTTACTACACAAACTTTCTAAATGAATATTAGAAAAGGGTTTTATTATGCAGTCATATCATAGGTAAACACTTATAAAAATTGTTAATACAGTTACATTTATGATCCATAAAAATCATTGCTTGGTGAATTAAAGAGATTTTTAAAATTTACTTAGACTTATTAATTCTCCTATAGTTTATGTGTAAAATGATTTGAAAATCTAATTAGAATTAGTAGAGATATAGTCTCTGTCTTCTTTTTGTTAGGAGACAAGGTAACAATTGTGACAAAGTGTAGAGAGATAAGCAGTCATTTTTACATGAAGCTGTCCCTCCTAGATTGGTGTTTTTCTTAGATGTTTTTTCTAAAGGTCTATTAATCGTGTTTTATTTGCCAGACAGGTATGCACTAGAGCTCCAGCTGTGATTAAGACAGATGCTCCTAGAAAGGAGACAGGGAAGTGCTACCTTAGAGACTCTTGCAAAGATGAACTATGACGAAAACTAGTATAGCACTTGACCAAAGAACACTTAAACTGAAGCTCAAAGAGTGCTAGACATAAAAACCTGCTAAGAGACCATTTCAACAGAAACAATAGCATGTTCGAAGGGTCAGAAATGAACTAAAGTGTAAGCTATTGCGGGAACTGAATGCTGCTCAGTTAAGCTGGGTAGAGGAGGGTGGGAAAGAGGAAGTAGCTAAAGTGAATCGGCAACTAGGAAATCTCAAATTATAGAGACTGCAAAGGGACACGGGTGTGTGGTAAACGCAATAGTTTTGTGTGAGTTTTGATTGGTTCCGTGATTTTTTAAAATAATATAGAATTCAGGGAATAGAAAAACAAAACAAGAGAGCCATTTTCAGAATGGCAATTTGTAACGTCAAATAATCCACTGTGATGCCCAAAGAGCAGCCATTGGTGACACACACCTACATTCTTTTGACATAGGTAGTTTGTGAACTAATTTTTTTTTTCCTTTCACTCATTGTCTCAGTAGAACTGGTGAAGTCTTCACTGTGTGGAAGGCACATCTTTCTGAATAAATAAGGACAACTACAATTTTTATAAAATGTAGTGGTCTATCCAAGAGATTAAGAACAGAAGTTCCGCCATTTCTGAATATGGCTTGGCCAGTTTACTTTTATATATGACTCATTCACTATCCACAGGTTGACTTTCAGCTTCTGTTTGCTGCTATAAAAATACTGTGTCATCAGTTTGCACAATGATTCCTCCTTTCATTTGATCTCATGAAACATCTGGTAAAACCAAGTCTTCCTTAAGTTATATCATCATCTCCCACTGCGTCTAACTGCCAAAGCTCATCCAAGCTTTATAAATCTTGACAAATATCTAATAAGTGCTTATCCCTAATCTCTAAGTGAGTTAAGGGAGGTGGTATCGTCAATCAGCATCAGCCCCAAGTTGAACAGAAAACACCTACTGATGATGGATCTGTGATTTCATTTTATAGGACAGCATGAGGCTGCCTTTGTTATCATCATCATGATTACAGGAATACATCAAACTTGTTGTAAATCTACATATAGACAATGTGCCTGACTCTATGTTTTGATTCCAGTATAGTTTATTATCGTGTTTACTGAAAATGAGGATGGTGATATTTTCCAAAAGTAATTTTCCACCTATTTCATCTCTAAGCAAATTGCAGCATCAAGTGTGATTACCAAGATTTGTTGCCATCTTGAACAATGATTTACTCAAAGCTAAATCCTAGCTGTTTACTAAAATGAGCTTATTCACTGTAAAATGATCACATTACTGTTTCTCTAAATTGGACATCAGAACACTCCATGTTAGAAAATGTTAATATTTTCTCTATAATCAATAAAACTTAAAAGTTCTGAACTTACAAGTTGATATAATTTTCAGTAAGTACAACCTAAAATATCTTAAAAATATGTAGAAAAAATATTCAGATGCATACAGATGATGAAAAAATTAAAGGATTGTAGAATTTAAATCAGTTGACTTTGACTATTAATGTTAGTATGTTTCATTGTTGTAAAACATTGAAAATAATAAGAAGCAACAAGGTTATAAATGTAGTCTAAAATAGAAAAAAAAACTGCACCTTATATTCAAGAATGAAAATCTACTGCATCACCTGATTCAAATATCCCAGATCTTAACAAGAATAACAATTTCTTTCTTGAAGTTTATTTGCTTGAGAGATTCTGTCTTATTGATAATTTAGAAGCATATAGTTGTAAATGTAATTTATCAGAGTTGATCTTATTGTTTTCTGTTTTTCAGAACTCATATAGACACCTCTGCTGAGTTGCGGTATTCAGTTGGGTCCCTTGTAGACAGCCAGTCTGATTACAGAACCACTAAAGTAATACGAAGACCAAGGAGGGGTCGCATGGGTGTGCGAAGAGATGAGCCAAAGGTGATTGCTTTTCTTTCAGCATTATTCATTTTAGCTAAAACCGGGGTGCTATTCTAAATAGACTTTCTATTAGAAGAGGAGGCTGAATGCTGGCAGTAATTTATGTTAGTTTTGTGCATAGAAAATGATGCATTTTAAAATTAACTAATGTGTAATGTATACTAGAGCTTTCTACATATTTATTTATCTGCCATTATAATATCTGTGTAATTTTTATACCAATTTCAGGAATTTTAAGATTTAGGGTCTAAAGGATTTAATGTTCTACATTACAGGGCTAGCACCCCGGTTGGTTCAAAATTGAAACTAAATGTAGATAGTGACATATATAGTGTTATACCCATTATATTATGTTGCCAGACAAATTTGCTTGGACCCTTACTGACGTTTGTATTTTTCTCTAAAATCAAGAAAATGATTTGTTAAAGATTACTATCTGCAAAACACCTCTTTAAAAATGCACACAGAATTTTAAAAGTACCTTTGAAGTCTTATTCAAGACACACTGCACCTGCTCCTGTAATCCATAACTTATTTTTATTTAGTTTTTAAATGTCATATATGCATACTATATTTATATTATAACATGTCCACCACTGCTTCTCATTGATCCACCTCCTCCCTCCCTCCCCCCAAATCGCTCTTAAATCTGTGACTCCTTCTTTAATTATTATTGCTACTTATGAATATGTGTATAAACAAAACACCTGCTGTGTACATTATTGAATTACAACAACAGACCCAAGATATATTTTGTTAATACAGATCACCCTCTTTACAGCACCTGCAAGAAGTATATAGACAGTAATGATGATAAGGAGAATTTGAAAGAGTAAATTTTAACATTATGGAGAATTTCAGGTTTGAATACTACATTTTTAACATTTCCCCCTATTCCTTTCCTCCCTTCAACTCCTCCTGTATCACTTTCACTTCTTATCAAATTCATGGCACCTAAATTATAGTTGACATATGTAAATGCATGCATTTTGTCACTATGACCTGCTGAGGTATGTGGACATGTTTAGGTCTGGTCTACTGGGATTGGATAAACTATCAGAACACTTGTCCCAAGAGAAGACTATTCCTCTTTCAGCAGCCATTATTTCCATGTAGCTCTTCTTCAAGAGTTTAGGGCCTGTGGTATCTCCCCCTTCCTGATTGGCCTGTCAACCAGTGCTGTCACTGGGCAGGTTTTCTTTATGCAAACATATTTTTAGGTTCATTGGATATAGCTTAAACTTTTAAGTCATGTTTCTGTTTAATCAATACAGTCATATGATAACTATCAATGTTCCTCTCTGCCCTAAGCATATTTTGTTCATACAACATTTTAAAAATATATTCAAAATTCTGTTTTTTTTCCCTTAACAGGATCTTAATGCTTTGGGTTGATAATTAGCATAAATAGATCACATCCAATTTAATCCGTCATAGTAGCATAATTATGGACATCATGCAAATTATAAAAGAACAAATAAAGACAAAATAGTCTCAGTTCTTTTCTTCTTACTTTAAGAGAAATTAATTTATGTTCTTTCATAACAAAATATTTCAAATCAAATTCCACTTCAGTTCTTTAGCCGTTAATTCAATATACCACAAACTGCAATTTTATCTTCTACATAACTCATTTTGAATTACTGTAGCAGTGAAATTAATTATATTAAGAGCATAAAATTCTATGGTCTGTCTATTAAGATCACAGTTTGCAAAATTATTGATCTATTGGTTATTCAAAACTCCCAAACAAAAGAATATTTATGTTTACTTAAAAAAACTTAAAAACTTAAGCTGTTAAAATTACCATGTTTGAATCAAAAGGTTATTGAGTGTACAAGTGAACATGACAGTATAGATTAACTATATTGTTTTCCATTATTTAAAATAATATTTTGTTCAAACCTACTGAGTAAACTCTGAGAAGACAATTATTATACAATATGTTACCTAATAATGTTTATATGCTTATCTTTTCATAGGAAAACCATATGACTAATCACTGTAAGAAATGATAATGCTTGCATTTAAATAAGGGTTGTTGCATTTAGAAATCTAGAAAAAAGTTTTGCAAATGTAGGAACTTATAAACAATTGCTAGCTTGAAAGCTGGTGGAATATAAATGGTATGGAAATTTATCATCTCTATTCCTGCTGAAATGTTTATTTAAGTGAACAATTAATAGCTTCCACCTCATATAGTGTCAGGATATATTTTATTGAACTATTAAAATATTACTTCACGGTCTGCCTCTGACTGGGCAGCCGTGAAGGCATGCACATATATTCTGATGTTGCTGCTGTGGTTGTCAATTTTCTGATTACTTCTGTTACTATGAGTATCTGATTTGTTCACTTATCATTCAGGTGAAATCCCTTGGGGATCATGAATGGAACAGAACTCAGCAAATTGGAGTACTAGGCAGCCACCCATTTGAAAGTGACACTGAAATGTCGGATATTGATGATGATGACAGAGAAACGATTTTTAGCTCAATGGATCTTCTCTCTCCAAGTGGTCATTCTGACGCCCAGACTCTAGCTATGATGCTTCAAGAACAATTGGATGCAATCAACAAAGAAATAAGGTATCAATACTGGTGGTGTAAAGAGCTTAGAAAACCTTAATACTTTAAATATGTTTCTGAAACTATTAGGTTTAACAGCTCCTGGTACTTCATTAGATCTGCAGAATATCTAAAATGAGATTATAATCTTATGCAACCAGGTTTATTTTCATTACTTTTAAAACTCAGAGCCAATGAAAAATATGGAATATGTGTTTTATATGAATTATTTCATAGTAGAAATGTCAATGATTTATAATTACTTCTTATACACAGAAGAGATTGTTCAAGTGGAAAGTTCCATTATGCAACTAAAGCTTGAAATTTCAAGTATATATTATAATTATTTGAAAGAAAACTATGCTGATTTTTCGTAGCCATAACTAGTAATTCCATAAAGTTTAAAGTTGTTCAACCTCAAAAGAAAATGGAAAAACTTGGTTTGAAATAAAATTTTCACAGTACTTAACCTTTATTAGGTGAAAAGTAATTGCCATTAAGTGACCTCATAATGAAAAGACTTAATTCTCTATCTTCTAGGTTAATTCAAGAAGAGAAGGAATCTACAGAATTGCGTGCTGAAGAAATTGAGAATAGGGTGGCTAGTGTGAGCTTGGAAGGCCTGAATTTGGCGAGGGTCCATCCAGGTACCTCCATCACTGCCTCTGTTACAGCTTCATCACTGGCCAGTTCGTCTCCCCCAAGTGGACACTCAACGCCAAAGCTTACACCAAGAAGCCCTGCCAGGGAAATGGATCGTATGGGAGTCATGACCCTGGTATGATTATGTGTCCAAAGAAACTGGACTTGTTAAGATGATTCATTCTGTAGGTAACACTGCAAGATATTTACTCTCGTGTGGTTTTATGTGTTTTATTGTTTACCACAATAGCCATTTGTGTTAGCTATCATCCTTAATCCATCGCATTATGGGTTAAGGAAACAGTAGTCCTTAACAGTAATTAAACTTTCTCAAAGCCACTAGCAAGGCAGGGATCTAAATACACACCAAAACTTTGAATGATTAAACCATAAGTATCTTTTATCAGATGAGAAATGTATCAGTAACGTATAAATATAGCTAATAGCAAAAATTACATACTGTGATACATCATGATAAAGGTATGTAATTTTGTAATACGTATCTCTATAAAATCTTCCAAAATAGCAGCACCACATCTTCAGGGTATTTTTGTTTGCTTCGTATAGATAATTCACAGTTCTCTTCTGATTTTTTTTTTCACTTCTTGTTACATTTGGATATTTAAGTGAGGAAGTAGACTAGAAAGAAATGAAAGCAAATGAATGGACCACTTATTAAAAGGAATATAGGAAAAATTCTGGTGAATTTCATTGGAATGACTAATGCATGCTGCAATGTGTGGTAATTTAATGTCCATCACAGATGGAAGTAAGAGAGAACTTTCTCCATGAAGAGAAGCGATAGCTAAGGCTTGGAATGCATGGATAAACTGCTAAAAATGGCTAATTAATGGAGATGGATTTTCCTCAAATTCACTTAACTCCAAAATGATTTAAATTTTCATTCTTGACCCACATGAAAACTAAAAACATTGCAAAAATGAAGTAAAGTTCTGTTTCTGTAATGAATATCAAAATTATAAAACTCCAATGGAAATAAAATACTTTAGTGGCATAAACTAATTGAAATACAAATGGATAGTACTCACTATAAAATCTAGCCAGCTATAACAAAATGGAGGAAAATCAATGACACCATAGGTTCACTTGGATTTTATGTAGTATGGTCAGAAGTCCTTTAGTTAACTGTGACAGTACAAACTGACCTCATGTATATTTGCATATGCCTCATATCTGAATAGAGAAGTTCAACTCAATGTCTAAAAGTTAACAGTAATTGTTCTTCAATAATGTGCAATATAGTAAATAGCTAAAAATATGTGACTATATGAGTCTATCTAATTTATATATGTATAGAGATACACACACATTTCTCGCCATAAGAAAATCAGTCATATAAGTAAATAAAATTGTATTTTATGCTCAAAGGATTTCAGTTCACCATCATGAAACTTATTTTATAGTTTAGATACTATCTTTTATCTTTAAACTGGGAATTGAGGCTGGGCAATCATGGCGCATGCCTTTAATCCCAGCACTTGGGAGGCAGAGGCAGGTGGATTTCTGAGTTCAAGGCCAGCCTGGTCTACAGAGTGGGTTCCAGGACAGCCAGGGCTATACAGAGGAAACCCTCTTTTGAAAAACCATAAAAATAAAAAAAATAAAAATAAATAAAAAATAAAAAAACTAGGAATTGATACAAAACTATCTGTATGGATTTGGAACATTGCTCATATTAAAAAATCTATAGTTAGGAAAAGTCTAAGCAATAAATTCTACATAAAATAAAAAGAACTAAAAAGAATTGTCTTTTTTCAATTATTTCATCTTTCTTGGTACTCAGTAGAATCCTTGATATCTAAAATATTTTTAAAATATACAAGAAGTTAACCAATCAGAATAATAATTACCTAAACACAACTCATCTCAATAAAATATATCTCACATATTTTGTCAATACACTGAGTTATACTCATCAGGTGTACTTATACATACTGTGCTCTGCTCATTTGGAAATCTAGGCAACATTTCTCTAATCTCAGTAACTGAAGATATTAGCATCTCTACAAAATATTAATAATTAAGTTATTTCAAATGTTACAGTAAAAACTTAGGACATAAAGCACAATGTAGGTAGTATTTATACCACTCATACTTTAACAATATATGATGTTCTTATGTTCTTATTACTTTTGTGGTAAAATATTTTGCTTTTCAAAATACATTATTAATGTTAATGTTATATTAATATTTTAATTTTAATATAATATTTTATCAATCTTTGAGAATTTCATACAATATATTTTGATCATTTTGACTCCTCACTCCTTCCCGACATACTCCCATTTTCACACACCACCTCTCAAACCTCCTCCCAACTTTTCTCTCTTTTTTTCACACCTGGAAAATCTTATTTTTGATGCCTGTATACTCACAAGAATGGTGTCATCCAGTGGATTTTGTTTGACCTACAAGAGAAATACTCTTAAAAACCTGTGTCTCCTTTCCTGATAGGAATCAACTGTTCATTGTTCCTAAGGAGTGAAGACTCCTTCTGTGCTTGAAAGTTGATTGGCTTAGTCTTGGGCAAATCTTTTGCAATCAACTAAACGTATAAGTACACCAGTCATGGAATATCCAGAACACAGTTTTATTCCAGTTTTTCTCAAACTCAAGACCTTTTTATCTTTGACCCTCCTCTTCCTCAGTAGCCCCTGAGTCTTTTAGGAGAGGTGATATAAGTATCCCCTTTGTGGCTGAAAATTCCAGTGACACTGTGCCTTGACGAGTCATGAGTTTCTACATTAACAACTATCATGCAGAAAAAGAAAACTCTCTGTTTATGTCTGAGAGTTACACTAATCTATGGGTATTCAGATACAGAATTGGAAGATAGTGTAATATTATCTTGACCTGTCAGAATAATAGTAGTGTATTATACATAGGACCCAAAAACAGGTTTTTGGCCAGACTTACAGTACTAGATATGTATTTCCTCCTGTTCAGCAGGCTTAAACACAATAAAAAAAATTGATTTGTTACCTCTATAACATATGGGCCATTATTGAATATTTAGGCACACAATAACATCCATCACTATTGTAGTTCAGGGGGTCCACAGATAGTTAAAACTTCTGATCCCCCTTTTCTACATCATCTTAATAATATTTTTTAGCACCTTAAAGCTAGACAGCATGGAGTGATTTCATATTAGTACCAATCTGATTTCTCTCTATCTTGTGATAAAAAATGTATAGTGTCTTTAGCAATAGAAACTTATAAAGTTCTAGCTTGCAGCGAAAAGCCATGGCAGTAATTTGTATACTTTTAGATGTCTCTAGGGCATCAACTCAAAATTCTACACCTGGCACTGGATTTTACTTGGTAGCCTATGGATTTAGGGAATAGTATTATCCCTCTATAATTTCAATCAAACTATTGATAGTAGTATATATACGTATTTCAGAAACTTACGAAATGCTAGGTTTTTACATGATGTTTTCCAACATCCATATGTTATTTATTTATCACCTCTTCATCTGCTTTCTTTTCCCACCCTGTGACACTTTATTCTTTCTGCTTCTTATCACCTTTTACTCTTATAATAATAAAATATTCATGATAACTTAGGTCTGAAATTTTATTTCATAAAACAATTTCTGAAATAAAAATAGCAATTTAAATATCTATGCACATAAAAGCAGTTATATGCAATCCAGGAAGTCTTTTAACATTCAATAATACTCTGTAACCAACCGATTTTTTACAAGTATCTATAATGAAATGTTCTTTAATTTACATAAAATATTGTAGAAAAATAATCATTTTGAAACTAATTTGTGTTTTACTATTATTCATTCAATATTAGGATGTACTTAGGAAAGAATGGAATGAAGAAAAATGATACTCAACTTATAGATAATAACCAAATTGTAACATCATCAAATGGAAATCATTAATTAGTTCTCATTATGTCTCTTTTATTTTTGTCATTGCAGCCAAGTGATCTAAGAAAACATCGAAGAAAGGTACTGTAAATAACTTTAAAATGTTTGTTAGTTGGGCATCACTTTGTTCTTTAGAACACAGAAAATATTATTGTCCAAACTATTTATTAGCATAGAATAAATATTAATGTATTTAGGTGTTGCTGAGTTTTAAGATACAAATATAACAGCAAATATTTTAAAATCATATTATTTCTGGTTGCTAGGAAAATAATCAATTATGGGAATTAACTCATATAAGCCACCCATGGTAGAGCAAGATATTTTAAAATCAATGTTAGAACAGCACTGCTTGTTTTTATTTCTTTCTGATACTGACTGCCTTTAATGTTGCATTAATTGTTACTCAGTGATGATGTGCCAACAGATCTTGGTATACTTATCAAAGATAGTTTAATAGTTCTTTACCAAAACTTTCAAAAGAAGAGATGACTCGGTGCACTGAGAAAGGAGTAGGGCTATGCAAGAGGCAGAACGAAGAAGACAACATAGCTAGGGGTTGTTTTGAGGTCTGTTTCAGAAAATGAAAAAAAGAGAAGTTTAGGATTGATAGAATGAGTTCAGATGGCATGAGGTCTCGAACATCTGTTCTAGGACAATTCAGTCAGGCTATCATTACTTCAGGAGTATAGATGATCATCTAGGGAGGGCAATTCCTAGAACAGGCTCTAGGTGGATAGTTTTTAATATAAAACTCCTTACAAAGTAATCTTCACATATTAGTTAACCTTTTAAGAAACAATCTTTTCATTAAGAGGGAAACTAGATAACTTATTAAAGATTGGTATCTACTACCAAATTTTAAGACATCAGAATCCACATGGAGGAAGGAAAGAATGAAGAACAAATTCATGCAAGTTGTCCTCCGACCTGAGGGGAACACTGTGGCACATCCAAGACTACAGGCACAGGCACATGCATATGCACATGAACACATTCAGACACACAAGCACATGCTCACATGAATATACAAACACACACTCAAACACACAGAGAGAGAATGAATAAAATTATTTAGAGAAAACACTGAACATTTTTTAATTATAGGATACAATCAAGACACTAAACATGAGGTGGATTCAATATAAGATAAAAGAAATTTGATTCTGGATATACATGTGAAGGATTTAAGATTACAGCTTTTTCTCTGATACTCACCATCATCCAGATGACGTGATCAGGGTCTGTGGAGATAGCTCAGCTATTAAGAACACCTGCTGTCCCTACAGCTTGCTGAAATTTGATTTACAGCACCCACATGGTGGCTCACAAACATCCAGAGGTTCCAAAAACCTCTTCTGGCCTCTGCAGGCTTCAGCACATGCATATAGGCAGAGAAAACACTAATACTCATGGAATAAAAATAAATAAGTCTTGACATCATGAAACATTGAAAAAGATTCGGTAGTTAGTATATGCTAAAACACATCTGAATCTGGAAAACATCATTCATTATTTCCTTAAAGAGATGTATGTTACAACTACATGATTTAAGTTGCTGGAAATTTTTGTGTTTTTTCTTAGCTGTGACCTAGCTATAAAACTATGTACCTCTATATATAACTAGTACATAAGGAGAACTGTAATATACACATATAAACACATATATGGATATAGTGTCAACTTAACATTCCCAGTTGGCTCTAAGCAATCAGATTCACTTTCAAGTTTATCCGCTTTTGACTTACTCTATGTGCTATAAATGATCTAACACAATTTTGAGTAAAGAAAAAAATCTAAGTAATTGATGTTTTTAAAAAGCCCAAAGAAAGAAAATAAAAAGATAGGATGAAAGATTTTGTAAGAAAAATTGGTGGCTGCAACATAAGATTGCAGAAGGAAAAACTGACCAAAGGTTGTTGTGTAAGGGTAAAGATTTATATATTTAGTTTCTTTTAAATATTAGAAAATTGAATTAAGATAAATATTATATTTATTTTATTGACTGATTGCAATATTCTTCTACCTCAAGGACTAGGATCTGTTTGTGTCTGGTGTTTTGAATAGTTGACACTGGGAAGGGAGGAGTTTGATGGTGCATAGAAGTGTGTTTTATTTGAAGATGTATCAGGAAGAAAATTGAGAAGCAGAAATGAATACTCTTAACAGGAACCATTGTAGGAAAGAGTTATGGTTATATCATGAAATTGTGAAAATACTAATAAGTTAGGATTGAATCTGAACTATGCTTAATGACCTTAGAATTGATGCAGGTTTAAACACTCTGTGGTCTCATCACATGAAGTCATGCTGAAAACAATTATGGTAAAGATACTTCAGATAGGACCATATGGTTAAGTGGAGGGAAGGGATCAATATTCAGGCATTTCCCTAACTTGTAAAAGTATCTTGGATTGCATTAAAGCTTCATCATATATAACAACCTCTGTGCACAGTATAGTTAATGTAGAAACCAGTAAGACATTTTGCAGTATACAGATTTAAGTGGATGCTAAGCCCAGAGAAGAAATTCTCATGTGCATTTCCATAGTCGCATATCAATAGCCAATTTTCCATAATCTTAATCTCTCTATGTATGCTGTATTATGCAGTAACAACTCCTATTTTTGCCAAAATAGTTAATTATTTTGTGTTTCTATCTCTTGAAAACTGAATGACTTTGGAGTTTATTCAGGATTCTGAACAGCATTGTTCTTTATTATCAAATTTATCATCTTTTCTGTTTTTTCCTTTGTGCTTACTTTCAAAATTTTCCATCAATTGTTGCAAAATTGAACAATTTCCAGGAATTGTGTTTTTAGCTTTCATTTCCCTCACTGGGGAAAAAAACCTATATTTCTTATAACCCACAACATGTTTTGTTTTGTTTTCCCTGTATAAATGTTTATTGAGCACTCTTATGACATGTTTTAAACATGCTTGCGCTGTTTCATTATATTGATTAATGTAAAGCACTTTTTCTTAAAAAGCCTATTTTATCAACTCATCTTTTTCCCCGTTTCCATATGCTTGTTTAAGGATACCTTTGTTAAAAGACCCTTAATAAAAAAAAGACCCTCAATAGGCATAATATCTTTTCTTCAAGAAGCTTCCTGAAATATATCCAGATCCTTTTGTAGAGAACATCTATCCAGGGACTGCCAGTGTGGGTCAGAGGCATTGCTGGCCTAATATGAGAGATGCTGGGTTTGTATGCAGTACTGAAAATAAAATGCATGTCCATGAATGGCAAGAATAGCTTTCTATGGATATATGACCTTTTTTACCCTTAAACCACATTTTTAGGTAATAGCTCATTAGTTTCAAGATATATTGGCATTACTCTTAAATACATATGAAAATCATACCTTTACTAATAAGAGCTTGCCTGTGTAAGACATGTATGTCTGTGTTAGAATTACTCTAGCATCCTTACCTTAATGAGTGTGCCTTTAGGCACTTTCGTTAGGGCTTACAATTAGCTCACCGAATGTATGGCTCCTGTTTCTAGATTGCAGTGGTGGAAGAAGATGGACGGGAGGATAAAGCAACAATTAAATGTGAAACTTCTCCTCCCCCAACACCCAGAGCCATCAGAATGACTCACACGTTACCTTCTTCCTATCACAATGAAGCCCGGAGGTAAGACTCAAGCAGTGTGCACATTAAATACTTCCTTCCCCAAACTCTTCGTCTTTCTTCGCTGTTGCCAAATAAACTGTTTGAGAAAAATGACTCTAGGATGACTCAGTTGTTAAGAGTGCATACTCCTTTTGCAGAGGACCAAAGTCTGCTTCCCAGCACCTATTTTGAGCAGCTCCTCAATGCATAGAACTCTAGCTCCAAGGGATCCCACAACCTCTAATATCATCCGCAGGGACATGTACTCATGTGCACGTGGCTCTCATACAGACATACATATATACTCATAATTAAAAATAAATTTATTATACACATAATTTGACTTGAAATATAGTTTTCCATAATGCTCTTTCCCTGTTCTTTTTTTTCCATATCTCTGGTAACACTTGAAAATTACCAGTCGTGTATCCCTTTTACTTTTAAAATTAGCAGGCTAATACATTTATATCTTCGTGTTCTGTTACCAGCCGAGTAGAAAATAAGAATTACTCTTCTGTCTGAAGAACATATTTTCTATTAAGTTTATGACAAGTGATAAGTAACTATAGGATTTGTAGAAAAAATATTATAAATGTGTTGTGATGTACTGTACGAGAAATTAAGGTCTGAAAAAAATATACACCTGAGCCTCACTTGTTGTGGATTCCATGCTACTGGGCTGATTCAAGGTCCTCAGCTAAGAAGGTCATAGCATGGAAATGAACACTGACCAAAAATTATGAAAACCTGTTGAGAAAGCATTTAATATGCTATATGATTCTTCATAATGACCTATCCAAATGCCTAAGACAAATTGATCTCTATAATCACTGCATTACTATATATCTCAGCATTTAGTCTATATCTGACACACTAGTCTTCTGTTTATCAGTTGCAGCCAAATATCTGAAACAAACAATGATTTAAAGATCAATGCATCTCTAAATAAGCAGCTTCGTGAGAATGATTTTTGGAAAGTATGATTTCTTCAGGCATTTCCTCCTATTAGGTTGATTTCAATTACTTCTTTGAAAAATTTGTAGGTTATTATTCCTCAAGAGTAGAGGATTATATTTTAATATATGCGAAGCTCGTTCTTTGTGAAGGTTAGAGTGTAGAAACTCAGATTACATAGGATTAGTAAAGTTTAAAATTTGTATAGATGAGCAAATATATACCCATATCTAGCGAACAACTATTTTTAAGTCATTACCAGACATATTGATCAAAACTGAAGACTGACCAACCATTTGGAAGTCATTTTAGTTTACTGTGAATCCAAAATAGTATCTTATTGATAGCTGTAGGTCAGGAAGAGAGTGTTGAACATTTGTAATGTGTTTCTAAGAGATCCCAGTAAGAAGTTATTTATAGTAAGTGAATTAGTCTCCAATGTGATAAGGAGAGAAAAATGGCTAAAATGACCACCCACAAAGATAAGGATTAAATTAGCAACTTCAATTTTGCAACTAAAAGATTGCCATGTGTCATTCTGTTTAAAATTTTAGAAAAAAGAAGAAAAAATAATGAATTGTATATTCAACCAAAATATGTTAAATGTTCTGTTATTAAATTGAGCTGAGGTAGTTGATAAATTTTAAGGTGTACAGGAATAAGAGGGGAAAGAGTTGTTTGCAACAAAATGAGATTTGATTTCTATTAAAAATTTGGAGACCCCAGGAACCAAGGAAGATACATTTCAGTAACTTAGAGAAAGGTGAGAAGAAAAGGGAAAAAAATCACATTCAAAATCTACTTACTCCTTCTTTTGTCGCTTATAAAAGCAAGAAACCTTGTGTGTACTGTGGACAGTGCATCAAAATCAACAGTCTTTCCTCCTTTGTGTTTTGAAGCAGTTTATCTGCCTCTCTTGAGCCAGAAAGCCTTGGGCTTGGCAGTGCCAATAGCAGCCAAGATTCTCTTCACAAAGCCCCTAAGAAGAAAGGAATCAAGTCTTCAATTGGGCGCTTGTTTGGTAAAAAGGAGAAGGCTCGACTTGGACAGCTTCGTAAGTATCGGGCTTTTGCTTTCTCTTCCCACTCGGATTTGTCACTTCTGAGTTTGCCAGTGTTTCATTTCTCACCTGTAAGTTCCTTTTCATAACTAGTGAGCTTTCCGTTTAGTTAACCTTGTTAAGCCAGTTTAGCTAACTAATGCTAAATAAAAGCTGGGGTGTTTTAATGCTAATTTAATGAAGTTGCACTAACACTGTGAATCAAGTGTTATTATTGCCGTGCATACTCTACTGTTGAGGAGACAAATATTAGTGATTTTTATGAACAGAGACCACCATAAAGGAGCTAGAAAGATGGCTCGGTTGATAAGATCTCCAGAGCACATGTAAAAGTCAATTTGAAAACACACACACACACACACACTCACACACACACACACACACACACACACACACACACACACACACACACACACATATATATATATATATATATATATATATGTAACTCCAGCGCTGGTAGGGTTAAAGATAAGGGGATTCTTGGTGCATACTGGGCAGCCATACTAAATATGTCAGTGAACCTAAGGATCATTGAGTGATTTACAATAAAAAGATAAGGTAGAGAACATTTAAGGAAGATACCCACAGGCACAATCATGACCACACATGCACATCTATATATTCATGCAGACTACTGAGCACAAACCTACAAGAGCATATGTCGACATGACATATATATAAACCAGTATTCCAAGCAGAAGAAATAGAAGAATATGCTGTCACTTAGATCATGTATGAATATAAGATCTTAATTATGTGAATTTAAAATATTTTTTCAGAAAGGGGATGAAACCTAAATACACAAAAAATTATAATGTCAGACTAAATATGATACAAGTGAATAAAATATGATGTAAAAGTGAAATCCACCACACTTTCTTCTTAACTGTAAGAAATATAGATGAGATTAGGATAGAGAAGTTATGCTAGGATAAGTTATTAGAGTGACTAATAATATGAACATATTACTTTTGAAATGATCCTAAATAAGGATACAACTATGAAAAGGATATCTACACACATTCATAGATACCTATGTATAAAAATTATCCAAAATTAACAATTGAAATAGCTGGAATAAATTATGTACTCCTGACAGTTTGTGGAGAATATGATCTTGGTCAAAGTTCTTTTGGTTGAAGAGACACCATGACCAAGGCAACTCTTAAGAAAAAGAGCATCTATTTAATTGAGGGCTTGCTTACAGCTTGAAAAGCTCAGTCCATGAACATCATAGTGGGAATCAGGCAAGCATACCACAGGAGCAGTAGCAAAGAATTCTACGTCCTACACCCTGATCAGTCAGCAGAACAAAGATGTGGGAGGCTGAATCTTCTAGTACATTCCTTTTTAGAGTTTAATTATCGACAAAAAATCAAATGCTTTTAATAGTATGTGATAGAGTGATATAGATGTCTAGCTATGTTCTGGGGTTGCTCAACTAAAAAACCAAGTATTTACATGCAATGCCCCATCACTTAGATTAACTTCCTGCTAATAGCATGAAAGAATTTCTGCTCGTGACATTCTTGTTTGCGTGTTTGTGACAGTACATTTTTTCACTACCCCTTCCCTGACATTCCTGGTGTGTGTGCTACCACACAAAGCAACAGAAGCTGTGCAAAGCTGATGTGCCCGTGTGACTTGCATAATTCAGAGGGGCAGTTCAATCCTCTTCAGCTTTCAGACAGGAATCTAAATCTTAGGCTAGAACAAGGAAGTAGGCTTCAGACATGAAAATGATCTTGGGCTAGGACAGGGAAATCAGCTCAGATATTTCAGTCATCCTGATAAGCCCTTAGAAACAGTGATCTTGGGAGTGTTCACATAATTGTGTTTAATGCCTTGCTTGATGTTTGACTATTTGTGTTGATTGTCTGGGTTGTTCCTTGACTATTTGCATCTATTGTATTGTTAGTCCCTCAACATAGAACTGACCATAATACATGTATGTAATCAAAATGGTATGAAAGCATAAAGGAAGAGGGGATATAGGGTAGGGGGTTCTAGGGAGGGGAAATGGGGAAAATGATGACATCTGAAATGTAAATATAGAAAATATCAAAAATAAAAGAGAGAAGGAATCCTTCATTAATAGAAATATAATATGAAATTAAAGATTGTTTTTAAATATAAATCTACAGACCAGTCAACAATGTTTGTTTTAACTAATTTGCTGAGTTATCAAGGCCGTTACCAAATTATTGGCCAATTTTACTATATTGTAGTATAACTCACAATTGTTTTGTTAAAATGCTTGCTAACATAGGAATCATTTATTTGCTAACAATTTATTTAACATATATGCTTATCAAGATCTATATTTTAACTTTTTCCCTCTAAAAATATTTTCATTAACCTTTACATTTAGATTTTTCTATATTTATTTTCAGTTGAATTTGAGGAGAAAATACTAAATCATTAGGATTTTTTCCAAACAAAATTGTGTTTAACAAGTTATCTAAAGTATAACCTAAAACCTAAAAAATACAGTCTTCTAGAAATCTAAGATTTATTTTGTATGTTCAGAGGCTGTGCATTTTTAGATCAGAATATATGAAACTGTGCTCAGTTACAGTTACTGTCATATCAACTCCTCCAAACTCAGGAAGTAGCAATACCCAATTCTGCTCTCATCATAGAATTTTTCTTTTCTTCCAAAACTTCACTGCTTAAAAAAAAATCCTTGTTTTTATTTAAACATTTACAATTTTGAAAAAATAAAACTTTAAATCGCAAGCTAATTGTTCTTTTATTACTCTGAAAACCAAAATGCCTGACTCATCTCACGACCTGGAAATGGAAAGCATCTCGTCACTTATCAAATAGATCTGGCTCATCAGTCTGCGGTTAAAGCATATGGACCCTTCCAGAATTTTATGACTTTTAACTCAGTCATAGTCACTTCATTTCCATTTTAAGAGAACATTTTTATTGTTACTGTCTGATTAGAAATGATAATTTATGGGTGTACACTAAGGCATATACACAAGTGGGAGAAATGAAGCCAAAATATCCTATCACAATGCATAATGGAAAATTTTAGATCTGAAAATGTTCCCTCCTCGGAGGCTCTCAGTTCGCCACCAGGTGGCTTTCCATAGAGAGCACAATGAGTCTCTTACATAATAAAAATCTTCCCTGCAGAATTAATTGCACATGGATATAAGAAATAAAATACATTTGGCTTTCTATCTCCATTACACTGAGTTGAATCTGGACAGTAAATTATGTGTTTTGATTAAAGGGGACTTTAAAAAAAAAACAATTATCTACCACAGTAATAAAATTGTCGGGCTAAGAATTAAGTTAATTTTCATGAAGATTCTGTATTAATACTCTCCAGCTTTACAAATTAGCTTATAAATTAAATTAATTTACAAATAAATTTAAAGTAAATTAAAGAAAACCGTAGTAACTAATTGACCATTTTGTTCTGGTAATAAGGGAAATCATATCATGGTCAAGCCCTCAACCTTTAAACAAGAAAATATACAAAAGAAATGAATGACAGTTACCTTCCATTGAATAATGAGGAAATGTCCATTGGTTTCTTGTGTCCTGGTTAAATTTGGAAGATGGTATTTGAATGAAATTATGATTTGTATCAGATTGGTATTATTTGAACATTTCTAATCTTATGTTTACATATAGCTTAAACCTTTTCTATTTAAAAGCATATGTATATCTTCATCCACTTGAAAATAGTGAATAATTTTCTTTGAATGTGACTTCATATAATTTTTATGTACACAAAATATCAAAGAGAAAGAAAGATGTAGTATTAACCTCACATTTTTTTTAACCGTGATTAGTCATTTATGAATCAATATATAGAGAGAGGCTTGGAGTGAAATAATGACACTTTAACATGTGTATTTTAGTAACTGACACACATGAAAATTATTTTGTTCACATCAAGACCATGCACACTATACATACCACAGCATGCATATACATTTATATATATATATATGCATATACATATCATGCATACTGTAGTTACTGACCTCACTAATATTGACACTAACACAAGTAAGTTTTAGGATATTAGATAAAAATATATTCTTACTAGGGTCTTTTAAAAAACAGGCCTAAATTGTTCCAGGCATATATTTAACGAAGAGAAGGCCATTTTAGAATGCATGAGGTTTCTGATAAGGACATAAGATTCAGACAGATGTACACAGTGAGTTCTAAGAACTCTATATGCAGAACCTTTAAAAACCAACAAGAGCATCTGCATGCTTTAAAATTTGGGACTGAAAACATACATCTGGGTTTCTATTCAGTAGAATGTTTCTCACTGTAAGTGGGATATGATAAAGTTGCTATTCAATTATTTACTCTTACCTTTCATTAGAAAAGTTAAACAGAATGGGTGTGAGCATTGAATACTGTATAATTGGCTATAGGTACACATACAAATTTACTATCTTCCACATCTACACATATGAGAATGAATGTAGTTCTCTTGCATTGATTTTCTCAGTGCATTTGTGTGTATACCCTTGTCCTTTGATGTATGTTGAGACAGTAATAGCAGGGCAATCCTGAAAGAATACATGCCTCTGAGTAGTTGCTCCAATAATCCTTCGAGATGTTAACTTCAGAATGAACAAATACCTCTACTTTGATATTGAGTCATTTCTCCATAGGAGGTTTCATGGAAACAGAAGCTGCCGCACAGGAATCCCTCGGCTTAGGCAAACTTGGAACTCAGGCTGAAAAGGACAGAAGGCTGAAGAAAAAGTAGGTTTGGAGGTTAATTTTTCTCATCTTTCTAGTGCTTTATTATGTTTCTTTAACTTTTTTTTTCTTTTGCAAGGAAGAAAGAAATGGGAAATTAAAACCACTTAACAGTGTTCTTGGTATTATCTCAAGTACTTGGTGCTCGTGATTCAGATTGATAATAATGAAGATTCAATTCAGCATAAAGCTCTTCCACACAAGAAACTACATAATTGAAACCAGTGACCAAAGCATTGATTTCAAATGTAGTTATGTTTCAACACACTTAGAAGTAGAATTGACCACACTGACAGCATATTGAATTGAAGTTCTGATTTGGCATGACAAAACGGGAGTGATATTTTGTGTTTCCCTCTTATGACAGTTATGTGTCTAGTCTTCATAAAGGAAGAGTTAGAAGGAAAAATATTTCTCTGGCTGAATATAAAGTTATCTCAGGCGGCAACAGATTGTTTGGCATCTGCCAGGAAACTGATACTGTGTCTTACCATTCACATGTAATATGGAACATTTAAATGACTTGTAAGAAATGGAAAAATCTTGGGTTTCAACAGCTGTTAGGAATGGATTCCATAAATAATGTATTTTTAGCTTAATAGTAACGTTTTTTGGTGACAAAAAAAAAGCATTACCCTGAGAGCATAGTCTTTAAAAGCATTATAATTTCACTTTATCCCCATTCTCTTTGTGAGTTGCTCCTTCTCCACTCTCTAAAACATTTGTAACTTGTTTTTAATGACTTTTATGTTTCTGCTCCTTCCCACTAAAGCATAGCCATTGCTTTAGATACCAGTTTGTCACAGTTATATTTCTACTTTTACAAAACACAAGCTCATTTATTAATAATTATTTACTTGTTGGCAATAACTTACTGGACCAATAGAAATTCAATCTAAAAAAGAAATATTTTGAAAATGTTATATCTTGAATAGGATTAGATGTTAATTCATGAAATGTTTCTTAGTTACTGGTAGCTTAAATATACATATCAATATTTCTTACAACCTGCTTCAAATATCTTCATTTGTATAATCCGATTATAGAAGGCAAATCTTTAATATAATAGCTATCTGTGAAGGACTTTCTTCTTTTCTATCCTTTGCTTATATACTGGTTAGTTTATTATAACTCTATAAAAGATAAATTTTTTTTAAAAAATCTGCCTAATGGACATAGTTTATTGAAGAATGCACAAAGATAAGATATTTTCCTTTACATTGACAACTCCATAACAAGAACTCAATAGCATACGTGTGCAGTCAGTGCAGTGAGACTTGATGGGATTAAATCTTATTTTTAGTCAAAACTTGCATGAAATTGTTATTTCAGTTGCAACATTATCAAAAAGTAATGTTTACTTGTGCATCAAACCTTTCAGTTTACACTCTTTTCCATTTGTTATTCTCATTACATATCAGTGGCTTGTTCTCAAGCTGAAACTTTCTTATTTGAATATTTCCCATCAAAAGACTTGGTAGTCCTTATTCTGTTCCTGCCTTTGCTCTTCTAGTCTTTTAAGGTTTGAGCAAATTAACACATCTCTACATATGTTAGATGGTGATACCTTTCCCATCCTCCGCTGTCTTCTTTCACTGGATTATAGGTGATTTTTTTCTATTTAATTGGAATGAACATCTCCTTTTAAAAAATTGACAATGAGAACAGCTGGGAATAAGAATTTTGCATCTTTACTTTCCTATCATTCTGATCATAAAGTCCTCATTTGCTTTTCTTAGCCATCCAGCCAATTTTTTAAACATTCACATGTTTGTTTGGGATGATTTAAAGGTTAATGCTAGCCACATAGCTATTAAACGCAAAAACATAGACTGTTATGGATTAGCCAAATACCGACTACTTTAGACAAACAATCCAACAACACATATACCTCTCAATTTCTGGATGAGGTTCAATCCACCCAAATATTATGTCAAGATTACATTTGGCTCTTTTAGGGTTCTTTCTTAGTTGGTTTTCTCATTGCTGTCACAAGATATCTAACAAAAGCCATGTAAGAAAGGAAATGTTCATTTTTGATTCACAGTTTCAGAGGATACAGTTTGTAATGGTGGGAAACGTGTATTGGTAGGAGCAGGAGCAAGCTGACCACATCCTATTCACAGTTAGGAAGTAGAAAGTAATCAATAATGATGCTCATCTTACTTTGTTCTTCTTATTAAGAAGAGAAGTCCAGCCTTGTGTACAGCACCACGCACATTTAAGGATCATCTTCCCACTTTAATTAACCTACTCTAGAAAACTCTTCCCATGCATAGCCAGAGATTTGTCTCCATTGTGGTTCTAAGTTCTATCAAGTTGCTTTATTAATTGTGATGCTGGAGGACCATGTGTGCTAGCAAGCACTCAAGCAATGACCTATATCCCAGCCATAATAAATTATATGTACATTTTGCCTTTCTTCTTTATATTATCACTCTGTAGGGTTGTCTCCCTAGACCATTTAACATATATTGATCCAAAGAGTTTACAGTTGTAACGTCATCTTTGATCCAATGAAACTTGTTTTTGGCAAGACTAAAGTTAAAGATGTCTACTTTAATAACACAACTGTCTAACTTTGACGACAGCCATGAATAAGCTGGGCACTTTTAAAAACCAATATAAATGTTGTTCAGTGACTACCTATCTTCAAATCATTAGTCATTGAAATGTTGACATAATTTTTATAGTTATATTCCCTCCTGGATTCTAAACATTGTACCAAAATTTTCAATGAAAGAATTGAATGTGTTAAAACAATCTCCCTCATCTTCATGTATAACTGAAAAACATTGCATAAATTTTGTGTCATTTTTTACATACTCTTTAAGAGATAACAGTGCTAAATGAACATTGATTTTTGCATTTGATTCAATTTTTAATTCTCATTAAAATGAAGTTAACTCTTCCGTTCAGCTACCAAAAGCATCCACTCCAGAGAAGCAACCTTATCCTTAGAGCACATCAGTCAAACTTAATCACCACCAATGAATCTTTATATTAGAACTTCAAAGAGCTCAGAGTGAAGCTCTATAAATTTGACTAATTTATTCCCATCACAGTCCTGAGGCTCTATTTCCAGACATAATTTGTATTATGTTTTGAGATACCTCACTTTTAATCTTTGCCATTTGAGAGGTTCAGAGTGAGCATATCTCTAAGCAAAGCAAATGCCATTTAAATTATTCATATTCTAAGGTACCACAAAACTCTGCAACATTTTCCACTTGATAAATATTTATCTAGTAGCTGTGAGCCAGTTTTAACTTATAAATGAGTTGGAGTCCAGAACTTGTGTTCAGAGGTGTGAATATGTTGTCCTTTCTACGTGGCACTCGGTACATGGAAGGTAAACAGCTGTGCTTCCTCCACACATGTCCATTTTCTAGGTACACTATAGAAATGGACTTTAGTTACATAAAGTTTAAAAGAGAACCAATTGGTAGATACTGAGCCTTTAACAGATTGCCTAGAGACATCAGAGTTAGGGTACTTCCAGATGAAAATAAGAGATCATATTTCTGCAATGTGCATTCACAAGCACATTCATTGAAATCCAGTTAAATTATGTAGCAAAGGAATTTTCTCTTCAGCCAATCTATGGCAGTCAAGTGTTCATATATAGTCATTCATAGTCTCCTAGTGGGCAGCTAACTCAAATGATCTATTAGAGTAGAACTTCTTAGGACTTAAACTCAACATTTCCAATATTTCTCTGGAGAAATATGTCTCAGGCTCTTACTCAGACCCCAGAGGTTGGATTTTTGCCTGTACTGGGACCAAGCTATCCCATCAGAGATCTTTATTGCTCCAGCCAAGGACAATTAAAACCATTTTTGTGAAACTAAATATGACACAAAGACTAACCAGGAAAAATAATCCACTGTTCTTGCATGAAATCTAAAGTTAACGGAAATGGGAGTGCTTACGTCCATGTATGTTTACTTATATCTGATCTATTTGAAGAAGGGAGAAGAGTGAGAAAAGACAGAGTTACTTTGATCCAACAGTAGAGTAACAATTGATTATAGGATATGCATGATTCAACTCATATTATCTACAGGCATTATGCGTTCAAGAAACATTTTGATTTGGAAAAGTTAAAATGATAAGGGCTAACTAGATACTAAACTCCAAGTTTTTACAAATTCTGGAATAACTTGATTTTCTAAATGAATTCTATTATTGATTTGACTAAAAGTCCTATTATTAATTTGACTAAATAAGTCCTGACAAAAAATATGAGTCCAAGACAAATTTGACAAATTGCAACACTTCATCTATTCATTTAGGGTTGTTATAGCACAATGACTTTCATGAAAGCTACTGACATTTTGATTTTACAAGACAAGTCCGTAAGGAGTCACACATGGGGACAAAGAAGTGCACTTAAGTTCTTCTGGTTCTATGGCCATTTATCTAAGTCAGGAGTCTTTAGAGGGAATAATAAAAGTGTCCTAGCCTGAAAGCCACCTGTTGCTCTTATTTTAAACATATTCTTCAAGATTAAGAATAAAGACCTTTCTGACAAAAGAAGCTGAACAAATGATTTGATGATTGCTGAACAAAATGGAAAGTAGATGCAAGACACTGTTATAGGTGACTAAAATAAGAACAGATTTTCGTCAAACCATGTAAGAAAAAGTACATTTAAGATATTAGATAAAGTATCTCAATAAACTCCTTTATAAATGTATCAAAAACTTATGAGTTTCAATAGAGATAATTATATAATTCTGCTGTCAACTGCAGGACCATTATAAATGCACATACATGTTCATATGTATTTGCAGCTCCTCAGGAATGGGGAAATAATTTCTATAAAACAGGTAAATGAACAATGCCTAATAAAGAATTTTACATTCAGCAAAGTTGGTGAAAGATCAAAATTCTATGCATTAACCAGATTGTAAGTGTACTTTATGTAAAATTCTAGGAAATATATTTGAAGTTAATTTTGTGCAAATTCAGAGGAACATTGTCAAAAATAGAAGACATCAAGACATGCTTTCAAATTCTGGTAGAAATATTGGAGATATGTTGAATGTGTAGAAAGAGACCCCAGGCTCTGTGAAGAGCAGTATCAATCAAATATGTCCTCTTCTGGTCTTTTGATAAGAACTGGAGCCAAAGATAGAGACTATTGAGCTGATAAAGTTGAGCCAACTTTAACAGAGAGCTACTGGTAATCACAGATCTGCAAGGAAAGTACTGAACACCTGGAATAGAGTATGGACCTGTGATTATTTTCAACTGAGACCAATCCAACATGTCCATATGGTAGGATTTGAATTGGTGAATCAACTTTACCTTAGAGACTGAATTAAGTGTTCTTTAAGTTGTCCTTACTCTAAGATTCTGGAGTTTAATCTAAGCTGAATTAAAGTCAGAAGAACATGTGGATGCTTTTTTTTTAAATCCAGCTGACTCCCATAAGGACATTTCCAGAATACCTGGTGTCATGATTAGGAACTTGGATTGGATAAAGAGAAAATCTTTAGATTAAATCAAAACACAGATACTAATTTCTAGTAAGTTTACAAAACCCAAGCCCTAGACTTTTGCTTTGTTCACATCCTTCCCTGTCCAGAGTCTTTACTATACTGCCAACGATATTGTAAGTCTTGCCTTTTACAACTCTTTTTGACTAGCTTCTTTGCCTCGATGCAGTTGTGATTCTCATGCTATACGAATCTCTCTTGTCCCAGATTGCCTTCCTATAATCCATTCTTCACATTTTTGGCTAAATACATTTATTTAAATTATTTCTCTGAATGGCTTAAAATCCATCAGTCATTCCCTGGGATTTTCGAATACCTTCAAGTAGCCTCTATACCTTCACATTGCCAGGTTTCTACTTACCTCACTACTCACACTGAGTTCTGTTTATCATCTTGAACTTCATCATTTTGCAACACTTATCAATTTGTTGGTTAAGGTCTCCTCTAATGGTTTGTGTACATTGCCTCTGCTCAAGTTCGTTTCTCATATTTTCTGTCATAATCATGACTATATCTGTTTTATGTGTATCAACCAATAACAGCAGTGAACAAATAAAAATGGCAAGGCTAGGCATCATTCTGTTTATTTAACATGTATTACTCTTGTAGCACATGGAGTCTTTGGCGTACAAACTGCATTTCTTGAAGTCTTCTAGAAAGGGCAAAAGCTACATTCCTAAAGTCCCACCAAAATTAGTTGCCAATGCATGACCTGAACAAGGAAAATATCAACACATATTTTAAAGTTATCAGGGAAATCTCATGAGGTCTCAACTCTAGACAAAGGACTACAAGTAAATTATGAGAACATAGCAGGAGAAATAGAATTCCTCAGAGAAGAACACAATAATTGATTATCCAACATCAAATAGGCAGTCCTGAAGACATATACACACAAATAAAAAGAACTATGCACACTGAGACATAACATAGCCTGAAAAGTTTATATTCGTGAATTTAGAAATTCACACACATACATACACATATCTATATATAAATGTAGGAACAATAAAAGAAAAAACAAAGCATTCAAAAAGAACAAGATGGTACATGAGATGGTTTGGAGGGGGAAAGTGAAGCAGACATGATATAATTATACTATCATGTCTAAAAAATTATTTTTAAAGGGGAAGTATACTGTTCCAGATATTACTTGGAATAAAATGGCAATTTCAAACAAGGAAAGGTATTTGTTTATAAAAAAAATAATGCCTTTTGTTATAATATATACATAAATATAATACACGCATTATTCTACTGTTTGTAAAAATATTACAGTCATGAGAAAACAAGCCATACAATAATCTAAACACACAAAATAAGAAACTATAGTCTTTATCTCTTTAGAAATTATCTCTCTAAAGTTTAGTAACATATAATAATTGTTCTCCTTTATTAAGTGAAGAAATTCCACTAATTATGTTACATTTAAATGCAATGCAGACCTTAGCCTAGGATAATTCTCTATATTTGGTATCAAAAATATAACATTACATATTAGCTCTGCTTTTGAATGACTTTTCTTTGGAAGACACAGATAAACGTCTATTCACTCCATATATAGCATTGACAACAAGAAAAAAAGCCATTTGAAGTCTAGCTTGGTGAATTAATGAGTTTATTCAGTTATTTACAAAAGAATGAGTGACTCAAAGGTAGCTACCATCACTAAAATGTCTAACTCAAATGTCTTAGTCAGGGTTTCTATTCTTCCACAAAACATCATGACCAAGAAGCAATTTAAGAAAAAAAATATTTACACTACCACATTCCTGTTCATTACCAAAGGAATTCAGGAAACAAACTCACAAAGGGCAAGAGCATAGACGTAGGAGCTGATGTAGAAGCCATAGAGGGATATTGCTTCCTGGCTTGCTTCCCTGGCTTCCTCAGTTTGCTTTCTTATAGAACGCAGGACTACCACCCCAGGGATGGCACCACCAACAACGGGACCTCCCCCTTATGATCACTAATTGAGAAAATGCCTTACAGCTAGATCTTATGGAGGCATTTCCTTATCTCCTTTCTCTGAGATAACTCCACCTTGTGTCAGGTTGACACACAAAACCAGTCAGTCCACTCCACAAGAGTCAGGACTCATGAAAACTTGATTCTTGAAGAAGCTCCCATGAAGCTTGTAGACTAACAGCTTTCAACCTTCCTAAAGCTATGACCTTTAATACAGTTCCTCATGTTGGGGTGATCCCCAATCTTAAAATTATCTTTGTTGCTACTTCATTACTGTAATTTCAATACTATTGTGAATCATAATGTAAATATATTTGTTTTCCAGTCATCTTAATCATCTTCTGTAAAAGGGTCTTTCAACCCCCACGGAGGTCACCCAGGTTTATAATCACTGCTGTAGAGAACCTCAACAGTGTCTTATAAGATTTATGAGCTTAGAACTTTGTAAGTTCTTTGAGCTTCCCATTTCTGGGTTCCCCTGCTCTCTCTTGGATGTACATTCAATAGGAAAAAAATAACAGCTATTCAATAGTAACTACATTTCTTTTAATTACTTTTCTTTTGTTTCCTTTTACTGAAAAACAGAACTTTTTCTCACATAATATATCCTGATTACGGTTTTCCCTCCTTCAATTCCTCTCAATTCCTCCACAGAATCGACATATCTTAAAATCTTTGAATAAGTATGTCTTTATCATGGCCATCGGTGACACAAATATCTCTTTATAGTTGGCCCACTTACCTGGCATCATTTTACAGAATAATAATTTTTATACTCAAAGGCTTCTCACTTAAAATTTTTGTAATATGTATACATATCTGCAAACATAAAATAATGTATTCTGTAAATTCTACATATTCTAAATATAAGTTGACAATGTGGGTTTGTTTGTAAAGAAAGAGTTAAAACTCTAATGGAAGTAAAGATTTCATAACCTTTTACAATCACTCTTAAATAATCTATTTACTTGAAGTTATTATTAACAATCAAAAGTTGTATGAAGTAGGGTTTTGATGAGCTATACCCATAGCTTTTAGACTATTTTGTTTTTAATTAATAAAGATCACAAAGCATTCAATGCTAATTATTCTTCTAAACTTACCTATTTGAACAGACCATTGACTCCTATCCCTAGTCTTTATTTTGTTAAGTTTAGTGCAGTGATCTTTTATTAATGCCTTCCTTTTCATATTAGACGTATCTTTTATTTCCTCCCTTGCCCCTTCTGGTACTACTATTTCATGCACAGAATTTCAATAAACTAAAAAAAGAAAGAAAGAAAGAAAGAAAGAAAGAAAGAAAGAAAGAAAGAAAGAAAGAAAGAAAGGAAGAAAGAAAGAAAGGACCTTAAGTATTTTACTTCACTTTCATGTGGTAATGTCTGTGAGTCATGTCTATAGCCATCAGTGAATTTGCATTTTTTACTATATACCCAGGACTGTCTGATCTGCTGGAGAAAGGCTCAGTAGAGAAAGTGTGTCTGGTTCATTAGTGGAGTTTCACTGCCTCCTGTATAGTAGTTTTCTCTCACCAATATTCTTTCTACTTTCTACTATTCTTGTTAGTGAGTTTCTTCTTTTCCAGTCACTCAACATGCATCTTCTGCTTGTTAGCTTCCAATCAGTCTAGGAGAGAGATGGAAAGACAGAGAGAAAAATACCACTAGAAAACTAAACTACTCTACTTATCCAAGATCAATTTCTACCTATTTCTTAGGCGATTTTATGAATAATTCCTCCGATCTTACCTCATCTGTGTCTTTAACAAGGCAAATAACAGCTAAGGTTTGCAAGTCTAAAAGATACACTATTGATACTTACTAGAGAAGAACTCACAATAAATTCAAGTTCATGTGTGAGTGGATTTCAAGTGCAATCTTTATTGCACTCATTCATTCCAACTTCTACCCACTCTTTCCTGAATTTGATGATTATAAATGTATTTGTGACTCACAAACTTGAACCTCAAAAAGCAAGAGACTTACTGAGTGATCTGCTTCTCATTTGAATATTTAAATCTAAACTTGGCTGGTTTAAAAGTTTTATAAGCAGAGGTCCTAAATTTTAGCAGATTGTGTAGACTCCAGTGGGATGATTGAAAAGGTTAAGCTCCACTTTTTAAAATAACACACACACATACACAAACACAAGGACACACACACAAACACACACAGACATACACAAACACACAACACACACAGACACATGCACAAGCACACAGAAAGAAACACACACAGAAACACACATATACACACATATACACAGACACACACACCACACAAGCACACACATACACACAGACTTATACACAAGCACATACACTTACACACACATACACACACACACAAGCACACAGATACAAACACACACACAGAAACACAAATACACAGAAACACACACAGAAACATACACAGGCACACACATACAAACAGACACAGAAATACACAGACACAAACAAACATATACCCACACAGACACATATACACATACACACATGCACACAGAAACCATGTGGTAATTGTTGTGGCTGAATATTAATTAAAGTTTCCAAAGCATATAACTATTGGACTTGCTTTTTCTTCATTAGTATTAAATCTCATTTCTTTATGAATCCACGAAACCGTCTTTGATTGTTATACTCAATGATCCTTAACTGAGGATAGCCTATTCTTGACAAACCCTGTATTCCCATCATCATGCCTATGGATCAGTAAGATAAATATTAAAATAATAATGATCACAATGTAATATAAGCAGATAATTATTGTGGGAAAGGATAAATTATGTTTTATAAAAGAAAAAATAAACCTTATATAGAAGAGAATCTATACATATTCTCTACATATATACATACATATGTATATACATATATACATATATACATATATACATATACATATACATATACATATACATATACATTACCTCCTAGTTAAACTAATACTATACAATCTCGGAGACATTTGTCATTTCTCATCTATACATTTTTGTTCTTTGCTTAACACATTTCTAAGCTGAAATGCTTAATATTCTAAAATGGGATATCCACTCAGAATTCATTAATTAGGGAAGAGAAGAAACGCTATGTGACTGATGAGATGCCAAACAACAAACAGACTGATAAGTAAAGTTGACAAATATGAACTCCACTTTGAAATTCGTGTGTCGTAGCAATTTCCACAATTTCTGTTATTTTTATATTTCAATTGTTTTTACATTACTGTACAATCTCTAACTTTGAAAACTGTGACAAGTGAAGACCTTAGGACTATTAATACTTCCCTGGGCGCAAATTTAATCAATTCATGTCACTGAAAAATGAAGTTTAGTCACAGTCAGGGTAAGGTCTATTCCTTTCCTCATGGTCACAACTCATCCCAGATCACTGGGCAGTTTCCCTGGAAGGCTCAGTAACTGCCCTTATGCCTTTTGTTCAAAAAGTTCATGATACAGCACACAGATGTGTTGTTAAGAAACCCTGTTAACATGTATAAAATTATCTCTTTTAGGTCATATCTTTTTTTCTGTTCCATGTGTGATGTGGAGAAAAATGACATAAGTTTCTTAGGAAATTGTGTTGCCAACTTTTAGACATTTACGTTTTGCTTTTTATAAGAAAACTTAAAGAGCTTGCTGCAGCTGTCCTGGATCTGAGGCCAAAGAATATGCGTTTTCTCAAAGCTCCCTGGTTTCTCTGAATGAATGCCACTGGAGGAGGCATGTGCAGCGTGTTCTACCATGCATCCAGCTTTTCTTTATAATAGCTTTGCAATCAAAACGGAAATGCTTTACTTTGCTTAATTTCTGAAATAAGAGTTTCTGCCTCATATTTTGTTATACTGAATATAGTTTATAAGTTGTAGTAACAGTTTCATTTTCTATGACTTATTCTATGTTTTATGTAGAAATTTTAAAATATTATTCTCATGGCTTTTTGTTGGATTATTTAACTGCCATATTTTCTAAATGCCTCTACTACCTCCAGGGAGTAATTGGATAAGTTCAAAACTAAATTTGAATGAGATTGGTTTTGTGATGATCTCAGTCTAGTACAAGTGAAAAACCACCTAGGTTACACTTTTTCCAAGCAACATGTATAAATATCTATTCAAGTAACTAAGTCTCCGGCTAAAATCCATATAATTGGATTAAGTTTAGTATTTGTTTTTTATAGTGTAGATAAAAGGGAATATAATAAAACAACAGAAGATTAATCAAGTTGTTTTGTACATTCTTCAGTTCTTATTACAGGAACACATGTCTTTTAAAATAGTAATTATTGTAGAACTTGTTAGAATAAAATTTCTGCAACTGAATAAATTTGAATAAAGCACCTGCTAGCAATTCTATCAAAACGTTTATTTAAAAAATGGTATCCAATTTTTCTGACCCTCAAATTAGTGCTTTTTCCCTTTAAGGATTTGGCTTTTTGCTTTATAATTTTTTTGTAAGCATTTACAGTGGTCTTCAAAGACTAGGCTGTTCCGAATGTTAGTGTCTCTATTTATAACATGACATAGATGTGGCCACAGGTAAAGAATGTTCTTTGCTTTTCTCCTGGGATGTACTAGAGGCTAAGAAAATTTGGCCCTGCATGTTTCAGAGTGCCTCACACTAAATACAGACTTATTGGTCAACTGCCAGACCTGCCTTCAGCTTAACCAGCCTTCTTTACATAGTTTATGAATCATGGTGGAATAAAAACAGTACTACCACGACTGAAATAATTTCTAAGGCACCGTATTGTTCTCCCATGAGATTTCCCACATCTGAAATGATGCTGTTGTTTTATTCCATGGCTTTCTTTGGATGGAAATGTATCCATTAACATTTGTGTGCTTTTCTTTTCCACCCATCCTTCCCCATCTCATGAAAAGCACATCGGGGTAAGTTGACTCACAACGACTGCTGAATGTGTTGGTTTTCAGCACCATCTTTTATTTTGTTTTATCTTTAGTATTTCTCTTTTCAGTTGTAACACAAACTGCACTGCCTCTGACCTAAAATGAAATTCATGATGTGCACTCCTTTAGACACAGAAAAAGGAATCATTGGTTCAGAGAAATATTTACATTTCAATTACACTGGCCTTTTGGACACTGTTAGTGCTTACTTCTATGGCATGCATGCAAGGCGACACTGCAGACTTTATTTTACTATCTGTCGAGTTGAATCTGGCTTAAGGAGTTAATAGGAGCACTATAACCCTCAAGTTGTGCTTTCAGGATGAGCTCTGGCACCCTGTACTGCATGTCTGAAAATGCAGTATCCTTGGGCATGTGGTTCAATTCTTCAATGTTATATTCAAGGAGAGAAACTCATTTGTCCGTTTTCAGAACTTATTTAGGTAGAACATGTTAAGTGTTGCATCTCCTCAGCAAGGTGTTTATGATGGCTAAGGTAACCCTAGATTTTAGCCAAATCTGTGCCTTTTCCAAACGTTTATTATTTTAATGGTTATTTGTTTTTTAGTGATTCCAAACATATTTCTCAAATAATAGTTTCAAGCTTAAAATTCCTCTCTCATGGAAAGGAAAAATCACACAAGTCTTCACTGCTAGACAAAGAACTATAGGCAACTAATGGATGCTGAGAAAAAGAGAATATTCTTCTCCAAGGAAGAGTACACCAACTTGCTATCCAATAGCAAATGGTCATCTGGAAATCATATGTATGTATGTATATGTATGTGTGTGTGTGTATATATATACATGTATATATATACACATACATGTGTATATGTCTAAATATGTATATATATACATATATACATACATATATATGTATATGTATATGATGGAGTGTGTGTATGTATATGGAGTGAGCATATAACATTATATAGGCTGTTTAGCATGTAACATTATATAGATGAACAGCTTTTATGTACATATTTAGAATAGTGACCCATGTTTAGGTAACAGGGCATTACTGGGTGGAGAGTCAGAGTTTGTGTAACAGCAATTAAAGAAAAGAAAGCTGTCACACTGATAGACAGCCAAAGAGGAGCACAAGAGAGTTTGGAGGACAGAAAGGCAGACGTAAAGTGATGGAATTATATTTTAACTTGAAAAAGATTTTCTTCTTCAAACTATGGCAAGATTTAAAAATGTTTGAAAAAATAAAATCTCATTCTTAGAAATAAAATTAGGGTATTCATAAAACAGAGTTTTAAAGTAAAAGTTAGGCAAAATATGTACAACATTTTTAAAGCATTTACATCAGTAAAATTTCTTCCAGCAGATCCTCAATGACTATCAGGAAGTAAGTAGAGATTTCTGACCACAGTGTCAAGTGAAAATGATATCGTTTAGAGGAAAGTAATATAAGCTCCTCCAGCTTTCTTTTTTTCCACTCATTTACATCTCAAATGATATCCCACTTGCCAGTTACCCCCACCACCAACCCCCATTCCCATGATATCCCATTTCCTGGTTACTCTTCCGCCAACCCACTCCCATCCCACATCTGCCCTCCCACTCTCTTTTGCCTGTATGAGAGTGTTCCTCCAACCACCCACACTCTCCTGCCCCACCATCCAGCATCCCCCTACTCTGGGGCATCAAACCTTCTTAGTAACAAGGCTATCCTCTGCTCCATATGTATCTGGAGCCAAAGATCCCTCCAGTTTTCAGAAGCAGCATGGCTGATTGTATTCCTAAATCACAGTCAGTGTATGTATTTATTTCTTTATATTGGTGTTGAAAGTGATTACATTCAAAATAAATTGGGAGAGGAAATTATGCAAATCCCAACTCAAACTCACAAATCAATTAAATTTCTTCCCTGAGACTAGTTCCTATATTCCAGAGTTTCTAGAATTTAAAAACAATAGTAGGTTTAAATATGGATATGTTCAAAGCTTGGTATGAAAGTACCTAGTATCTTGACACCTACATACTCCTTCTCATACATATATACAAGCAAAGTATATATACAAAGTATATACAATGTATATACAAAGTATACAAAGTATACATATACAAAGTATAGCATATCCTTGTATGCTATACTTTAAAAATCAATCAACATTGTTAATATTGAATTTGAAACTTAAATTTATGTAGCTAACTATATATTTAAGTAATCAGTGTCTGAGGCATCTGATTGGGATTTTTAATGTATTTCCATTCAGAATAATTATGTTAATTAAAATATGCATTATCAGCTTGTATATGTTTCACAGATTAGGTGGCACCATACAGTATTCACATTTCATACAAGAATTCCAACTAGTTTCAGATGTTAATATGGTATCCATAGACTTGATCAAGAAATACAAATTCCTTAATAATAGAGTAATAAATTGCACCCTCATTTCTTATATAGTTCAGGCTGGCATCAAACTGATAGTCTTCTTATTTCAGCCTCCCAAACATATGTAGTATGGGGCTCTGACTTTATGCTTGTACAAAGTATGACCAGTCTTCAGCTGAACGCTAAGATGATTAAATTTTACCCTGTCATCTATTGGGTCCTAATAAATTTCACAATGAATAACTCTATGAAATATAAGAATACTTCCTGCTAACACTTTATTTGGAAGACATAGACAGAACATTAAGCACTGATGATTAAATTGTTGAATCATATGAAATTTCTCTCAAGCCACGCCTTAGTTTTAACTAAGTCATTTGAAATGGAGTAAGAACACTGAACCATAAGCTCTCAACACATGCCTTTCAACTAGGAGATGACAATAGCACAGGGAATCACTGTAACAGCAAATTCATAGATTCCGTTACTGTTATATCAGCTATTTCCATCATCTTCTGGCCAAGACACAGAATTCAGTAGGAATGGCAATGCAAAGCAGTCTTCCCGTGGTGCTGTACACAGACAAGAATCACCACACATAATAGTAAGGACAGAAAAACTGCTTAGTCACATAAATTCGTGAGCCACAGGAAAGGAAAGTTGGGATAGCATCTTTATTTTTACCTACAACCAAGGAAAACACAATTATTCCCTTTCATTTTGTATAAGTTTTGGGTTTTGTGGCCAGATTGCTGGGGTTTAAGTTTTAGATTTGTTTTCCTCAATTGCTCTGATTCCAAGTAGCATCTGTTCCTGTTTTCATGTGTGTCAATACACACCATAGTGAATTACTGTGGAAAGTAAATTCATTTATATAACCATATATATATATGTATATGTATATGTATATGTATATGTATATGTATATGTATATATGTATACACACACATATATATGTATATATATACACACACACATATATATATATACACATACACACACTCACACACACACACACACATATATATATATAATTTGCACTTGAGAAAAAGCTTCACAGGTAGTTAATGATGAATGAATGTTAATGAATACTCTCTCTTATCTTGTGACCTGCAGCGTTTAGGTTATCTACACCTAAAACCTTTGTTTTTCCAAAGTACTGTAGAATGTCTTTCCAAGACTATAAAGTTACACAATTGTAATGAGAGAAAAATGCTAAACCCCTAACATAATACATTTTGATATATCCAAATCAATTCATATCTTTAAAAACATTAAATAAGTAAAAAAATGTATTTAGTAAAATACCTAGGATTTATTCACATTATGTTTATACATAAAATAATGAGTTTGCTTGGGAGGGATCCTGGAATTGTAAAAGGAAGAATAAAACATGAGGTATAGCTTCAGGATGAGTTTGAGTTGTGGTTAAATATGGTGTAAAGTAGAAACTAAAGTCCTTCATGATTTTACACAGAAAGAATAGTTATTTATTTTGCACCAAAAAATTCCAGATAATTGAAACAGAGAGAAAACAGTTGATGGGACTAGAAATGTTCCCCTCTATAAAGCAGAGGTAGCAATGCATAATGTAGTTTTATTATAGAAAGTTTTCAACTCTGGTTCAAAGTTAGGGAAATAGTTTAGAAGTAAATTCAGGCTAATACATAAAGTCTTTCTCATATAGGATGACCATGCCATCCTAGGCAATTGTTAGTAACAAGAAGCATAGATTTTCTGTTTCCTTTCTGTGAGCCATGTCAGTTTTCACATTTGTTCTCATAAAACTTTCAGTCCTTTGAGATATGTACAGTTCAGCTTCACAGTACAGTAAAGAAACAGGGCTAAAACTAGAACAAAATGCATGCAAATATCCAGACAAAAGTAAGAGGAACAAGAATCAAGCTCAGACAATCCCATTTTAGAGAGCAAACTCTCATGTATTCTATTAAAATTTTCTCTCTCCTAGGCAGATTGTTTTTCATGGCACTAGAAGAATCAAGCCTAGAGGGAGAAAGGCCAATTATAGGCTGAGATTAAAAGCATGGCGCCAGTAAAAACCAAAACCAAAGGAAGATGCAGTGTAAATCATGAAGGGAAGATTGGCAGGCATTGAACGGATGGTAAAAGGAGCGGACAAGTTAGAGACCAAGGAATAGTACCATGTGGTGGATAAATGGTCACTCCACAAAGTGATGGGACTAAAATAATTCTCTGGACAATAGTTGGAAAATAAAGTCTCTTTTCAATGACACTGAAGACCTGTCCACATTGACAAAAATATATAGGCAGCATGCATTATCACCCCCATGGTCTATGACTTCCTGAGAAAATAATAAATTTCATTTTTTAGAGATGCAAATATAAACTCTAATCATCCAAGAATTGCCATTTGATATATTGCTCTGAAAGACAGCTATTTCAAAGAAATCTCTTAACAAATAATTTTTTTCAAAATCATAAATTATGGTAGTGTTGATTTCTCTATGGGACAACCAAGGTAAATACATGATAACAGAGTCAATCCGTCCATCCATCTGTCTGTCTTTCTGTGTGTGTCACTGCTTTTCTACCTATTTGGGTATCTATATACTATTATAACAGTAGATAAAAAGGAGATTGTGAACATATTTCTTCCTTTTGGGACCAAGTTTCTAAGTAACCCTAGTCTGAAAATTCTTAAATTTTCTTAAAATTTAGGCATGGTAGATCAGAATACAAACAAATTATGATAATTAAATAGTTTATCCAAGAGCTTACTCTGCATGTTGTCATGTTACAGCTAACTTAATTTATATATATATATATATATATATATATATATATATATATATATATATGCATAGTCACTAAACTACCATGCACTTTTAACAAGTGGAGATATGTGCTGTCCTGGATACAAGCACATAGAGAGACCAAGCTTATTCATCCATAATAGAACTTTTCAACATACTTTGAGCAGCCGTATTCATAGGATCAGGAAGGTTGGGGTAGAAGTACTGGTACAGACTATTCTGAATGGAGTGGAAGGCCTAAGAGCAGAGGAAGTAAACTGCAAAGGATTTTGATATCATGTTAGGACACACAGCAGATATAGAATTTAGTATAGCTTCTGATATTACTGGGAAAACAGGATTGAGTAGTCAGTGAAGTTACTACGGGAACTTGAGCTCTGTGCTAACTTAATAAATGTTTCCGCTTAAGGACTGTGATCTGATAGTGAGTTATAAAAATAACTTGTATTAGCAAAGTAAGAAAAAAACTGGGACAGGAATTAGTATGTTTAAATATCTATTTCCTGTTTCATGGTCTCATAAATATTGTTACATTTCTATAACTTACACTGAGTTTATCTATAACCATCTACAAGCCCAAACTTAAAACTATGTATTAAGAAATTAGTAAGTAGCCAGAACATATATTGCAGGTGAGAAAAATCTGGGAATCATCTTGTCATCTCGTTAAATTTGACTGAATGTATAACATATGCTTGAGTCCCTGTCCTGACAGCCTCTCACTATTTATACTGTCAAGCCCCACAGTTGAAGCATTGTTGTTCTTTATTTGAGAACTGCCATAGCTATTTAACTACATAACTCAGTTCTGGCCTGTTTCAAGTCTATTACACTGTCAGTATCCAGCATGACGTTATAATGTACACACCATGCTAGAGACCTGTGCACTCAGCATCTGATTGCTTCTGCTAGCACCCAGAATCCTCTGTTTATAGCACTCTCATGCCTGTGATCTTGATATGTTCTTGACTCTCCAGTTCCATATGTCACACCCCATTTCTCATGATATTCCAGGGTTGATTGTCTTTCTTGAGCAAACACTTAATTCCACTCCTTTCACTCAAAATACAGTTTGTTTATTCTCCTTGAAATACTCCTTGTTTTTTGAAAGGACAAATTTGTGTCTCATTTGAAAACAGTATTGATGGTCAAATTATGCCTCTTATAAGAGAACATACCCAGACACTAGAGGCAAGGCAATAACCTCTGACATGATTCCTTGGTCATACATATAACTGCCTCAGATTATTTTGTTTATTACTATTTTTGAGAAAAGGTCTATGTAGTCCAGGCTAAACTGAAACCTGTTCATTAATTAATTAGCCCAGGCATGCCTCAAACTCTTGCCTCAGGTGTCAAAATGCTAAGAACAGAAGAGTGTGCTACCATGTCTGGTTTGTTTATTTTTAACTTGTCATTATATTAATGTTTGTTTCTCATTGAAGTCTATGATCTTTGTGATAAGGGATTCATTTAACTGTATTCTGTACGATTTAAACAGATTATAGCATACTGCAATATATAAATATCGGATTATTGACTGCCTAGCTAATTTGCTTAGCAATTCATCAAGCAAAACAAAACATAAAGAGAAGACAAAAACAATTTATAAAGTATTCAAATCGGTAAACTATTAAATACGGATGTAGAGAAGATTGTTTAATACTCTAATACACACATTCTCACACACACAAAGACTAGGGCTAAGTATTATCCTTAATACTTGTGATGCCATGGGATCCACGAGTCCCAGTATAAAAAAAAATGAAATGAATTGAAATAACAAAATAAAATAAGAGATGAGGGTGAGGTGGAGGGGGGATGAAAGGAGAAGAAAGGGGAAATAAGGAAAGGGAAGGAAGGGAAGGAAGAGTTCAGGCACTTAGTTCACTATCTTAAAAACAGAGATAAGCAAATCAGGGAGATAAAAACAGAGATAAAAACGGGGAGGAATGTTTGTTGTCAAGGACAGTAGAGATTTAGCTCCAAAATGTCAGAAAAGAGGCTAGAGTCCCTTTGATATATGCCAAAATTGTCCACAACTGTCATAGCTGAAGTGACATAAAGAGAGAGAGCACTGACTTTTCAATTTGGATATAGTCCCTTAGTATCAACAAAATAAACAATTAAAAATATATCATAGAACATTACTTAGTCCAGATGAGGAGTTAGAAATCATGAGTGAGAAGGGTCCTGTTTTTTATTTAAATATTATAGATATTCTTGATCTTATTTTTCTTTAGTTTTTTTTTTCATTATGTGTTGGCCAAGGGGCTATATATACATGAGTGCAGGTGTGGACAGTGACCATAGGTGTCAGATTCTCAGGAGTTTGAGATAGAAAGCTTTGTGATCCGCCTGACATTGTTGCTGGGAATTTAACTGAGGTGTCTGGGAAGAGCAGACATGGCCATCTTCCTAGTCTCAGCTCTCCTTCTTTTTTACTAGAAAATTTTACATATAGTGATTTCTAGTGTGTCCAGCCTTTACTCTCGTTTAAAGATGAGACTTAGGCTGCACAGGCTTAATTCTGCCTCTCTATATGATGACATGCAAATTCAACATCCTTGTAATCTTACCACAGTTTCAGCCTTAATATCATGTCACACCCCATTACAGAATATGTCACTGATGGCAAGAGTCCCAGGATCTTAAAGGATTTAAGTACATTCTTTACTGCAGAGAAGAACCCTGTTCTTAAAATTACAGAATGACTTGGGAGTTTTATGCATTCAAAACAAGCTCCTGCTGTGTTTGTCCACTGCTTTTCCTTTTGAAATTTCACACAGACAATGACAAGTCAGTGCACATTACCTCCCTGGAAAGAAAGATCAGTGTCTTTGAAAGTCTACTCTAAATCTGGGAACCAAGGTTTATGCTCATACCTACAATGATGTGCACAGAATCCTTGGGGAAAAGATGATTAAACACTAAACTCTCTGGATAGGAAAGGAAAACAGAAATGATTTTTAGCCCAAAGTAGAAAGGGAGTAGTTTGCAAAGTGAAGTATTTCCAGATGAAATGGTCGTACACTCATTCTGGAACTGAAGCTTGCTATTTAAAAGGCTGTATTCCAGTTAAGGGGAGAAAGTACTCTGTAATATATAACTGTGAGTTGTTCAGGCATCATCAATATTGTTTGCTTCCAAACAGCTTGTGCGTTGTTTTATTTTGGTCCTGGAAACTCACATCAGAGCCTTGTACATGCAAGACAAATTTTCCACTACTGAATTACAATCCGAGCCACTGATTTCTTGAGACAAGCTCATTAGGTAACCTAGGGGAAGGCAGGGAGAGCTCATAAATGTATGATCTTTCTATGTCTAACTCTCAAATGCTTTTTGTGAACGGAAGCATACACAAATATTGTAGGTTCCAAATCAGTTGCATTTTTGCATCAGACAAACTGATTTGTCTGTTTTTATGAAGAATTTGGGCATTCACTATTTTTTTCTGGCATTGAAGAGAAACTTCCCTTAAGAACACACATCCTCCGGTCTTGTCGGACATAGGTGGGAGAGGAGGTCCTTGGTCCAGTGAAGGCTGGATGCCCCACTGTGGGGGAATTCCAGGGTGGGGTCGAGGGTGGGAAGGTGGGAGTGGGTGGGTTGGTGGGGGCACACCCTCACAGAAGCAGGAGGAGGGAAGATGGGGTAAGGGGTGCCTGGGGAGGGAAATGGGGAAAGAGAATAACATCTGAAATGTAAATAAATAAAATATCCAATAAAAAAAAAACAGAAAAAAAAAACAACCCACCCTCCATCTGTTCAGTGAACCTCCTTAGTATTTGTCAACAGATCATCACATTTGCCGCTGCCCATGTTACCTTTGCAGCATTGATTTCCCCACAAATCACCACGTTTAAATAGTTAAATATAACTAATACAACCCTTGAGTTAAGGTTAAGGTAGTCTGGCATTACTCTCCCACTGTGTGAATTCAGGCAAAAACCAAGTCAATCACTTCTATAGTCTCAAACTCATGACATTAAAGTCAATGCTTTGGATTCGGCCATAGCAACTGGATATCTGGGACATATTTGGCACCTTTGTCTCACTCTTTGAGTTACCCTACTGAAGATTTGTTATCAAGGTGGTGATTTAAGTGAAACCAAGGATTTCTTAGGGTCTAGATTGTTCTGTATGTTACAACACAATCATGCCATATTTTCTATTCATGAAGAGACTAGAACTTCTCAGCACATGCATACATTATAACTAGAGTTTTATCAGTGACTTCAAACCAGATCAAAGTCTTGCACTCAAGTAGGCCCACTACTATTCTAAGAGAAAAGAAATAGCCAAAGGGCTACAAGACACAACAATGCTTGCATTCTTTAGACATAAAATCTAAATATAGTCTTTGTACTTAAAAAAACAAGATCCACATAAGCAAAATTAGAACATTATGGAACACAATTATCCAAAGACTCACTAAAATATGAATGGTGTCTGGAATTCAGTTCAACTTTTGCAGTCATTAATAAGCAAATAAGTTTGGGTCAGGATGTGTGTCCACAAGTTTAAGCTGCTATCTGTGCATGGTATACATTTGGATGCTTCAGTGCATTTGCTGTGTCTAACAAGTATTCTCTTGAAAACCATATCCATATTTCTACTCACTTCACTGAGCGCAAGTCTCAGCTTGCAGCATGTGCACAACACAGGACAGTTGATAGATACCTCACCCCACTTCTATAAATATATCTGTCACAGGAAGACTAACTTGCTGGAAACAGACTTTGAGCAAGGTGTCACTGGGAAGCCCAAGGGAATTGGATGATGGGATAGAAAGCTACATTTGAGGCTGCTTGTGCTTTCCACTGTAGATTCAGAGTATCCATGTCTCCAAACACATTTTCAACTGAATAATAGTTTCTATGCAGAACTTGCCCTTGCTGTCTCCTCAGCCCAAACAGCAGTTAACTTATTTGTCTTTTAAGTTATTAATACGTTCAACTTTTCCTTTACTCCATACTAGGTTTCCATGTATTTTTTTTTAAATGTCTATTGAAACGAACAATATATCTTGAACCTAAAGGCATTCTCTCACATATTTTAATATATGAATCTGCAATTCTAAGTAAATATTAGTAATTAGAAATAGACACATGCTTTCTGGGGGAATTTATACATGGAATGCATGATATATTTGTTAACATGAAAGACATACATTGAAAATAAAACAATTATTATGCTACATTTTTATTTTTGCATACCTAAGTATGTATCCGGAGGTAAAGAGAATACACTTCTCATTATATCCCCAGATGGGTATAATAGTTTGAGATTACATACAAATAGATTCCACTATTTCAATTGTAAATTGTCTTAAGCTGATTTTAAACATAGGAGTTAATCCTAAATTCTTAGGGTACAATGAATTAATGGATACATAAAGGTTATAGTTGTCAGAAAGAAGCATTTACTTTCACTAATGTATTACACTTTCATTAGTAAATAGTGGTGGTTATAAATTAAAAATCAAAAGCTCAGAGAGTCAGTAAGCGAATAGCTGCAGAAGCAAGTGTGGGAGCTTGGGGACTCCTCAAGATTTCACTGCAGTTCATTCATTTAGAAGACTTAAACTGTAGACCATAGTTGGCAAGGTTTATTATACAGTATTTTGGTTTTGCCTTAAGAGCATGCCTTATCTTGTGTTCCCCAGGTCCAGAGATCCTAGCTTTCTTCTTGGCTTGGCATAACCTTCACTGCTATTGACTTTTATCTTACTATACATTTTTTCTTTAAAGTAATAGGTGTTATATTTAAATATGTACCAGCAAAAGCTTGAGGTGGCAGTCTTTATATAGGTCTTTATATAGAGGATCCAATTCATTAGCTTTTGTGTAGAACTTCAAAATGATTGGGAGAAGGAGCTACCTTCTAAAATAGAATGTTGTCTCATGGGTCATATTTTATGTAAACATCATGAGAACTGACTAAAACCACCACAGGTGGTACGTCTCAACATACAAGCTTTGTCTCGACCACTAAGAGAGTAAGGAATGGAGAAGGGCACAGAGAAGATAGGTTTCGATCTTAGAATGCGTGATTACGTATGAATATGTGACCTGAACCCTTGATAAATCAAAATTATATTGGCTGATAATATTCTCAGCTTAGTTGATTAATACTGTTAAATCTTTGTGAATCAATGTTGGAGAAATTTATTTTTAAATACTAATGTTCCACTCAGTGAAATCAAAAGGGAATTTCCATATGATTCAAAGCAAGAAGGAATTCCTCCATTCTGTATTCCCCCTCATTAAATACTTGCAAGGGCTTACTGTGTTTTCAAAGCAACCACAGGCATCTTTTCCATAGTACCTAACTAGTGATCTTTGCTGTACTTCAGGCATGAACTTCTTGAGGAAGCTCGTAGGAAAGGATTACCCTTTGCCCAGTGGGATGGGCCAACTGTGGTTGCATGGCTGGAGGTAAGCAAAACCTAAGTCAATCGTTGGTAATCTGGTTGTTTACAGACAGGTAAAGAGTGATTTCTGAGACCCCAGCTTCAGTGTCCTACAACTTCCCATAAAGGAAACACGTGTATGTCACTTGTCAGCAGTGAGAGAGGACTGATTATTTTTGTGTTGGAACAGAAAAACCTATGCAGTGGTGCAAAGAGAAGTGTACCCACATATGGTCTGCTTTGTGTATATTAGCATAGGAGAATAAATAATTACTGACATGATTTAGAGGTTTTGAGAAAATATCAACACCTGTCCATCACCTCTCATCAATAAGAAACAAACATACAAACACTTCTTCTCACGCTGAAATAAATACTGATGAACTATCTAATATGCTCTTTCTTAGAGTATAATTTATTTCAAAAATGACTATCTATTGTCTAAGTTTAGACATCTATGAATAAGCAGAAGACTATGTATCATCCTCTGTCTAAATCACTTGAGCTTTCATGTTACTTTATGACTATTAAATAGATTTGTTAATCAATTAATTAAATTTAGTTTGATATAACAAGAACAGCATTTAGTGTTTCCTCTACAATACAATGCTATAGATAATAGGGCAATATTTGACCTGCGTGGAGGACAGCTTTCTAACAGCGACGAGGGGCATGTTGGACCTCAGGTTGGGTCCAGGTAGCACATCAATAGTATTGCTTGACATTTGAATTCAGTTTTCCATTCACAGCCCCTAGCATACCTGATGTCAAAGGACACCATTGAGGTTTGTCCTGCCTCCAAGAAATAGCATACACTGAAATAATCGAGGGTTGTAAAATCACTTATTGTTATTATTATATTAAATTCAGACCTAAGTAAATAGCCAGTGAAGTTAAACTAAAGCTTACTTTGCCTTAAAACTCTTCTCTTAGATAGGTAGATATAAAAATATGCTTTTTAGATATTTTTCTTGGACTGACTGAAATAAACCTGTGTTTTTCCTTTTGTTATATTTGTTAAAAGCAATCAATTACTGAAGTTACTACTAGACAAACAGTTTAAGAGATCTTACGTCAACAAAGGTATTTCTTGTGCAGATGCTATTCCGATAAAATGAGCTATGTTTTGACAGAGACTTGGATGCTATTTTAGTAATGGATGAGCAAATCCTTCAGAAAAAAAATAATAAAACAGATTTACTGACACTAAGGTGCTGAGAAATGACAGCCAGTGGAGCCAGAGCTAATTAAACCTATCCTGGGTGCAGAAATTGCTCAAATGCATTTCCTAATGTGACTCAAATGACAAATGGAATAAGTGAAGAGAACAGACATGCTGAGCCTCTGAATGTGTGCCCATAACTCTTGGGCTCCTTTCCTGCATCCTTGTGTGGACAGTCTATAAAAAAATGTAGACTGGGAGGAAGTCTACTGCTTTCTACATAAGTTATCTACATCAAAACTCTATACTGTCTCATCACAGATGACACATGTAAAAATTAATAGATAATATTTATGTAGTATTAACCAGAGTGGAAATTCAAGCATCTTAGAAGACAACTAGGAAATTACTAGGGAACAGTGAAGGAATATGATACTGAGTTATCTTGAAAAGTTTGTCTCTATGAAGCAAGAAAGATGGCTGATCATCTGTCACCTCTAGTGTCCTTGTCAATAGAAGGCTGATCCCTGTGTGCCTCCTCTTCTGGAACACAGCATGGATTATATAATTCTTATACTACATCTTTATATCCTGTGTTCGATTTTAGCCACGACCCAAGCCACATTGATTCAGATTTGTGATTCTGTTCATTGTCACTTTCCCACTATAGACTTATTATTTTATAAGCTATATAGAAAGAAAGGATGTCTGTATTAGTTATCTACCATTGCATAATAAATTATCCTCAAACATGAAGATACTATCTCACTAGTTTGATGGGTCAGATGTAAGTATTTGAGTAGAAAATTTGGTTTGGCTAAAGTTTATGCTTTGGTCAAAATCACAAGGCAAGCAATAATGGACCCTGTCTCAATCCATGACAGACAAACTGTCTCTGCACCCAGAATTTAAAAGGAGAATTATAATGTAATTATTAAACACGATCCAAGCCACTTACCCACTGGAATTTATAGACACCTGTTCTTTACATTATGTGTAGGAGAAATTTCATGCCTGTCCAGTTTAGCAATAAAGCCATAATGTTTCAATTTCAAATGAAGGCCTACCTAAATGTTGTTTGGAGCATATACTCAGCGTCATTATGTATCTCTCTCTCTAGACAAAAAAATAAAATAAAATTTATCTCAGGGAGTTGTAGACAGCAAATAAATTTCCATTATCAAAGATAACCTTGAACACCTTGAGAATGCAAAGGACACAAAATAATGTGTTAGTTTTCCAGTTGGTGTGAAAAAAAAAAAACAATAAGTAACGAAAGCAACTAAAGAAAGGAAGTTTTGGCTCAGCTTTTGATGGTGCAACTAGCATATGGAATGACAGGCAGGTGAGCGGGGTTAGAGGGGGCATAGGTATAAAGGCAGGACTGTGAATCAGGTGATCCAATGCATCCTCAATCAAGAAAAAGAGAACGCTGATGTTCAACTTGCCTTCTGATTTTTATTTATTCTCAAATTCCCATCATTGGGTTTTTATACCTACATACATCATCATCATCATCGTCATCATCATTATTATTATCATTATTATTATTATTATTCAGTTATACCCCTTTCTGGGAAGTTCGTCACAGACATTCCCGGAGGAGTGTTTCACAGGTGATTCTGACACCCAATTAAGTTGTAACGAAGATTTAACCATCACACATAAACACCACCGTTATTCTAAACTCTGTATTCTTTTTTCCCAATACAACAGCTCTGGCTGGGCATGCCTGCCTGGTACGTGGCAGCATGTAGAGCCAACGTGAAGAGTGGCGCCATCATGTCAGCATTATCGGACACTGAAATCCAAAGGGAGATTGGAATCAGCAACCCTCTGCATCGCTTGAAGCTCAGACTAGCCATCCAGGAGATGGTTTCCCTCACCAGCCCTTCGGCTCCTCCGACATCACGCACTGTGAGTCAATGTGCGCCCCTCCTTCCCCTGATGCTGACCACCCAGCAGTCTAACCGCACAGAGCAAAATGTGACAAGGCACATTTCAATGTCAGCATGAATTATTTTAAAGAGATGCGGCTAACTCCTCATTAACCTCACTGCTACTTTCAATCGGTTTTCAATTGAGGAGCTCCGATTCCTATCAGACTTGAAAGCTGCAACCAAGACAGACTTTGGTGCTAGAATTTAGATGATTGCTTAGATTTTCCTCCCTAGCTAAAAGACCCCAAAGCTTGCTGTTTCTCAGAATCTCCTTTTCTTTTTAATCCGGCAACTTCTTGGGATTACCCTAAAGCATCACAGGTTTCTGAAGATGCTTTGCTTAATTTATTAGTGACAGGAAATTTTCATGCCTAAGACCATCATATATGATTTTTTTTATAAATACAAATTGGATTCCTCTTCTTCAAGATGTGTCCCCCATTTATAAATCCCTTTTATGGTTGTATCCATAACATAGAATGAAAAAAGAATATTACTAAAAATACAGGCATTCATAAGGACACAGTCATCGAGAAATAATAGTCTCAAATGTTTTATTCCACTATCGAGTAACTTTTTGCTCATAAATGTATGGTATCTAGTGTGAACTAGATTTCTCCACCCCCACATCTTAAACAATGTAAGAACATGTGAGAGAGTAAAATAGAATTGATGGGGAAAAGGGGAATTGCTTTATTGCAGCTTTGAGGCACAGAACTGACTCCATTGTATCTTTAAGATGGCCTTATGTAATCCTAAAGAATTCGATGCAAGTCTATCACATTTACACCACCTTTCCCCTTCCCCCAGTGTACTAGATTCTAAAGCCAGAAACTCATGGTAAGATTTTAAAGACCTGTATATTTCTTGTTTAATTACATATCAGTTACTTTAGTACAGCGTAAGACATATATATGTGATTTCTACCTACAGTGTTACATCAAATAGATAAAAGTATACTCCACTAATGTATTCCAGATAAAAAGTAATTTACAATACACTAATGGGAATATAAGAGGTCGTAAAAATAGTTATTACTGTAAGCCACATTCGGATCTGAAGACTTTCCTGAGTATTTACAGTTGAGAAAGAAAGCATTGCAACTGGTTTATAGAGAGTGATCGTTTCCCACAAGTAAATACAATAAAGAAACATTTTTATAAATTCAAATCCGGCAAAAATTAGAGACTTCAAACTTCTGACTTCCAGTTTTAAAAAATTTCAGTTGCAAAAGCAAATCCCTTTCTTAGTGGAAAAAGTTTTTTGTTTGTTTGTTTCTTTTGTTTTTTGCTTTTCTTCCAGTTGTTATCCCCCTCCCTGTCCACTCTCAAACAGTTCCTCATCCCATTCCTCATACCCCATCTCCAAGAGGATATCCCCACACCCCTACACCCCACTAGACCTCCTCACTCTCTGGGGCCTCAAGTCTCGAGGGTTAGGTACATCTCTCACTGAGGCCAAACGAGGCAGTCCTCTGCTGTATATGTGTTGGGGGCCTCATATCAGCTGGTGTATGCTGCCAAGTTGGTGGCTCAGTATATGAGAAATCTTGGGGGTCCAGGTTAATTGAGACTGTCCTTTTAAAGCACATTTAACCCTTCCCAGGTTTACACAGAAGCAAGTTAAATTACAGATCAAAGATAAAAGTACATTAAGTTATTTAAAAAAGCAGACAAAATGGAGAATTCTTACAATATTCAGAAGTTACCTGGAGTTGCTATTCAAAGAATTTTGTTGTTGTTGTTGTATTTGCTGCTGTTCCTTAAAGATTCTTTCCACCCCCAGGAACAAAAGGCCTCCTCAACACACCTTTCCATTATTAACCTACGCATGTACCTTAAAAAAAAGTTCTATTAAATAACCTAAAATCTAGCTTTGTTATCTACCATGCAGTGACTTTTGTGTACCTTTAAGGGTCTTTTTAAAATCATCTCATTTCTTGTCTCATCTTTGAATAGACTAAACAATAATAATGTCAATGCTTGCCACAGGTCTTAAATTATCATCAGGTACATAGTAATTATTCTAAATATTCATCTAAAGAATCATCATCGCAGCTTTGAGTAATCTTTGAATGGGTAAAGTTCTTGACATTTGAGCTTTAGGATAACAATTTCAAGACTCAGACCCATGTCAAAAGCTGGGAGAGTTCGTTGGCCTGTCTTTAAGCCTGGTACTGGGAAGCAGAGATTCAAAGTGGAAGAGGGAGACTAGTTAAACCTCTAATTTCCTAGTTCAAGCGAACATGCCTCAGTGAGATGGGACACCATCAAGGAGGCCTAATTATGTTCTTAATTTGGACATCATTTTATCAAACATTCTTCTTAGTTATACAGAAGATATTAACTATATATGGCTCTTTCACCTGCTTGTTGTGTCTCTCGTGGGGGGGTTGGCAGTCATGATAGGTCCCTTTTTGTGAGTGTGCCACAGCCTCAGTAATGTCGTCAGGCCTTGAGGCCTTTGCTTGAGCTGGATCCCACTTTGGGGCTGTTACTGGACCTCCTTTTCCTCAGGCTCCTCTCCATTTCCATCCCTGTAATTCTTTCAGACAGGAACAATAATGGATCAGAGTTTTGACTGTGGGATGGCAATCCCCCTCCCTCACGTGATGCCCTCTTTTTCTGCCAGAGATGGGCTCTACAAGTTCCCTCTTCCCACTATAGGGCATTTCATCTAAGGTCCCTCCTTAGCATCCTGAGATCTCTCACCACACAGGTCTTCGGTACATTCTGGAGGGTCCCCACACAACCTCCTACCTCCCAACGTTGCCTGTTTCCACTGTTTCTGCTGGGCCTCAGGGCTTCAGTCCTTTCCCCACCACCACCCAATGCCAGATCATGTTCCCTCTTCACCACCTGTCCCCTTTCGCACCTAGGTCCCTCTCTCTCTCCTTCCCCCTTTGTGATTGCTTTCTTCTCCCTCCCAAGTGGAACTGAGGAAGCATCCTCACTTGGACCCTACAGCTTGTTGACCTTTTTGAGTTTTGTGGACTGTTTTATGGATATTCTGTACCTTTGGGCTAATATACACTTATTAGTAAGTATATACTATGCATGTCCTTTTGGGTCTGAGTTATCTGACTCAGAATGATATTTTCTAGTTCCATCCATTTGCTGGCAAAACTCAGGATGTCCTCATTCTTAAAAGCTGAGTAGTATTCCATTGTGTAAACAAACCACATTTTCTGTATCCATTCTTCTGTTGTGAGACATCTGGGTTGTTTCCAGCTTCTGGCTATCACAAACAAGGGCACTATGAACATACTAGAACACATGCCCCTATGTCATGGTGGAGCATCTTTTGGGTATATTCCCAAGAATGGTATTGCTGGGTTTTCATGTAGATCTATTTCTAATTTTCTAAGGAACCTCCAGATTGATTTCCAGAGTGATTGTACCAGTTTGCAATCCCACTAGCAATGGAAGAGTGTTCCTCTTTGTCCACATCCTTGCCAACATGTGTTGTCACCTAAAGTTTTGATCTTAGCCATTCTGATTGGAGTATAACTCCTAGGGTAGACCATATGTGTATATACTAGCATGGTCACCTGTATGCCCACACACATGCACAACTTTAAGATTAGAGTTCTAGAAGAATTAAATTGTAACTTTTAAGTTACTTTACTTTGTAGTTTACTTATAAAGTGAACAGTGCTTCAAAATGATCCAGATGTTAACACATTTTACTCTGAGCAAGACATGTTGTAAGAACATTCTGGCAGGACTACACAGAGAAACCCTGTCTCGAAAAAAAAAAAACATTCTGAGGTCTGGCTTTGACTTGACACTCAGAAAACTAATTACGTCTCCTGATTAACTTTCATGTGTTATTCTTTAAGTCAATGTGATGTTTATTTTAATGTCATAACTCTTTCCAGGATGATTTAATTAGGTAGGGACCAGAATTCTTAACATCCTTTAGGATTTTTTTCCTCCCAAGTCTCACTTAATAATACTCTGTAAGTATTCTTCCATCTTCATTTAAAAGAAAGGAGCAAGCCATGGGAAACAAAGTTTAAGGAGGCACTCAGTATTAGGTGTCAAACTTATATTTCCATAACTTTGAAAATGATTACTTCCTTAAGTCTAGCCCCATAATATTATCTTTCCCTCCTTATTCTAGTCTGCCCTTGTGTTATGATTTAAACTTTTGCTATTTTTTCCATTGTGAAGTATATAATTTCAGTTCTGCTTAAGACACTGAGAACCTAACATTCAAAGGTATTTTGACATCATTTTGGGAAATTATTGAAAAGTGACAATACAGGAATCTAACCTTCCAACACTGTAGTTAGTAATGCACTTGTGACCTCATTAATTACCTGCTAGATGATGCTGGCTGCCAAGAAGGCTGTTAATTTTTGTTCCATGGATCACATATATTTTGGTATTAAGCATAAACTGCTTTGATGGTAAGCTTCTCAGAGAGCCACGGATTCTTTGATGTTTTTCCTTATACTTGTCCAAAATACTCTTGGTATATTCTTTACCCTTGTTTTCAATGTCCAAGAGTCTTTTGGTTATTCATAACTTCCTAGATAAGATGTTCTGCTCCTTTCTACAGTCTTGGATCTCTAAGTGACGTACACTCAGATGAGAATTGAGTCCTCTATAGTGGGAGAGAGAAGAAAGTAAATTGATTAATTTGATTGCTGGATGTAGGCTTGATTATTAAGTAAGACCTTAAACCATAGCTATTCTGGAATGGTAGTACATATATTTAATCTCAGCTCTAAGGAGACAGAGTTTGAGGTCAACCTAGAATACCTAATGAGTTCCCAGGCCAAGAAAGAATATAGAACAAGACACTGCAAACAAACAAACAAACAAACAAACAAAATTTCCAAAACAAACAACAATAACTGTATAGAAGATACATTTTGGGTTCATTCGCAGTGTTATAAGGCAAGAAATGTTCTTCAAGCTCAAAGCATTGTGGGCTGAAGAAATGGTTTAATGCTTAAATGTGCTTATGGTATAGTAGTGAGTTTATGAATTATGATGCAAGCAATCAGGTAACAAGCCAAGCATCCGATGCATGTTTGTAAACTCACAATGGAGTGAGCAGAGAGAAAATAATCATTGGAACTTGATGGCTTCCAGTCTTGCAAAGAAGGCTCAAGCTTCATGTTCAGGAAAAGAGCATGCCCCAACATGAAAGGACAGGAAGGGATAGAGGAAGATTTCCAGCACCTTCTTCTGAGCTTTGCAGATATAGACAGGTGTTCCCACCTGCACAGACACTGAAAATATGTGCATATAACACACCCACTCACACTCTGTCTCCTACACATGCACACAAAAATATCAATAAAAGCACATTTTAAGAAGAAACCTTCACATGAAATGCAACTTCTGAACATGCTACTTCTGGAAGTATGACAATCACATTTTCGCACATTTTCCTGGAATTATGTTCATTTTGTAAGAACAGATAAAAATACAGCGCTAGTTTCTAGAATCTTACCAATCCCAGAATACTTTGCATGTTCACCAGTGCAGAACTTCAGTAAGACAAAAAATTGATTAAGGCCCTCATAGAAACGTAAGATCATCACTATTTGGAATCAGAATCAATAGAGGAGCTGCACAATTCAGTGTTAATGAGACTTTTGATGACAGAGTAGCTCTAAATGTGTTTCATAAGTGGGTGATTTTATTTTATAGGAAAAATTAGCTTAGTATAAATTCTGAAGCTGTAAAGTAGGGTAATTTTGTGTATAGATATAATGTCTAGCCTCTGTAGATTTTCTGACTTATTAGAATTATGAATCTTCACTGATTCACTGATACATAATTTTGTGAGATTTCTCTTATATAAAATAATACTTATTTTATTTTCTATATCATTATTTGAAATTATATCAAAATGCATTATTATTTTTATGAAGAAATTTAAACATTGTATTAGGTAAATTACAGAGAATTCCAGGAGTAACATAATATTTTGTCATCGCATTTGCTGCTCCTCTGAAAACAAGGAAGTAGGAAGTTTCATGACTTGGAGAACTTTGCATACAGATTCACTAGAAAAATGATTGTGAAATTTGATGTGAAGTGGTTTCCAATAGAAGGAACCTTAAATCCTATCATGATCCCTACATTCATAAGTAGATTTTCGATTCAAATTATTGATTGTATTGTATAGAGAGAGCTAATGCTGAAGATTATTTTGTTAGAAAAGAAAGGAGAGACTTCCTAAAAGGATAGTCCATTGTAGAAAAAGAATTTCAATCTATTCTGTTTCCCGCCATAGTATGGGTATGACTGGGGAAAGGTCTTACCTCACATGAACAAGAAAAACATATTACAATGGCATCCTTGTTACCTTTCTGTTCCTGAAAAAAGCAAGTTAGAGAAGAAAGAATTGACTCTGTCCTAGAATTGTAGAGAGACCCAGGCCATCATGGTGGACAAGAAATGGCAGCAAGCAGGGAAACACAGTGGTAGAAACCAAAAGCCTACCAGCTGTGTCAATAGTCAGGAAGCACATGTGCACAGAATTGGATCCTGCCTGTAAAGCCTCAAGACAAGGCCACCATGGTGACTCAGTTGTCCACTGAGGTTTTACTTCCTTAAGTTTCCACAACCTTCCTAAACACTGTCACCATTTAGAGATTGAGTCTTCAAACACTTGTACCCATGGAAGACATTTCCCATTCAAACCATGACAGATGGTACTGAGATACCTCTGAAGAAGGAAATGAATTTGTTAGTATTGGTGAGGCTAAGAAATACCTTTTACTAAATGAACAGTATCTAGAAAAAAATGTTTCAGTTCTTTTTCTTCTCCATGAATGCAAGGAAGGGCACTTATTGAATTTAAGAACCCACTCGGTAAAGCTGATTTTGTATTTCAAATGGTTTAGGTTTATAGTTTTTCTGTGACAGTCAATTTACCATTTCTTAGGACACTGTTGAATAAAAATATGGGAATGAAATTTTCTTGATAACTACCTGGTATACTGAGTCATCGTGTTAGAAGACAAAGTTGTTTGCTTTACAAAATTGAACCAGATGGTCACATTCTTTTAGAATGTGAAGTTTTAATTTTTATTATTTTTTTATTATTTTTTTTTGTTTGCTAACATTTTTTTTAATTTCTTTTTTTTTGAACATGAAATGCTTTTTTATAGCATGTTTTACAAGGGGAGGGGGTAAGAGGGGCCAGGTGGTGAAAAAGTACAAAATCTTCTTGGCCTGTGCCTTGAAACATGTCATGGTCTATACGGTACACTGCCTTGAATTATGATCTACCTGCTGTTCTTCAGAAGATATGGTACACTGCTTGAGTTATGGTCTCCCTGCTATTCTTAAGAAGATATGGTACTCTGCTTTGAGTCTATCTGCAGTTGCTAAGCAGGATCTTGCAGTTGCCAAGCTTCAGAGGACATTGTGCAGGTGGGGAAAGGTAGGGGGTGAGGGTAAGGGCGAGGTATCTGGCTTCTGGTATCTCCCCCTTCTCTGTTTAGTTAGAGAAGGCGTCTTATGATCAATCCCAACTATGTGAATTTTGAATTTGGATGTCTAATTATGGGGGGTCTTAAACAAGTTCATAACCCCAAAACACTGATGTGAGACGAGTCACATCGATGGTCGAAGGCTTTAGGCTGTCGATGATGGGCAACGTCAAGGGACTCTGATGTGGGTGAAAGGAGGGTGAGAGCCCTGTCTTAGGCCATGTAGGCTGCACCCACTCCCAGCACCACGCACTCCTTTTCGGCTGCATTGGGTGGGCCCCTGGGAAGTGGACCTACAATAATCCCGTCATTGGGCTAACTCACAGCCATCCTAGTCTCTTGTAAATGTTCAAGTTACCAACCATTTGTCAGTTTGGGGTGTAATATTGTCATAAAGGAAGGCTCCCCAATGTTAGTGGCCATATCAATGGCGGCCTTGGTTTAGGAAAAAGCCAATTTTTGTTGTGGTGATCAAGAGGCCAAGCTCTCTAGCAAGAGAAATGAGGGCAAAGCCAGGCATACCAGGAACCCTTCTGGAGGGCGTGGAAGTCTAGGGGTCGACTGTAGGGGGAGGCAGGGGAACTGGCAGCTGTGTCAGTCTCCTGCAGAATCACTTCTGGATCCTCTTCAATTTTCAGCTGATGGTAATGAACTTCAACCGTCTTCTTGATGGCAGCATCAACCTGGTTCCGTGGACGACAGGTCGCGGGCGACGATCTCTCTCTCTCGCTCAATCTTGATGTCGTGCGCACATCCTCTCAATGAGGGTCCATCCGGAGGGGTCCGTGCCTCGAGCCCCACATCTGGGTGCCACTTGACCCGACCAGCGGGTCCTAGTTATTCGTGGGGGCGAGGAGGACTGCAATCTGCTATTCTTCAGAAGATATGGTACACTGCTTGAGTTATGGTCTCCCTGCTATTCTTCAGATGATATGGTACACTGCTTTGAGTCTATCTGCAGTTGCCAAGCAGGATCTTGCAGTTGCCAAGCTTCAGGGGACCTTGTGCAGGTGGGAAAAGGTAGGGGGTGAAGGTAAGGGCGAGGATCCTGGCTTCTGACCCATCTGGATTAGAACTTCTGACAGCAGGCATCACGGGTAATTCATTTTTATCTGGAAAGAAAAAAGAAGGGGATTCTCAGGGAGATTTCTCTTCCCTGGATGTAAATTGTTATTCATCGTATTTATGGTTGGGTCTGGCTTTGTGAGAGTATCTATTTTTTTCATTAATATTTGTGATAGCCAGTTAGCTGTGCCTTCTGTGGTATTGGACAGGCATATCAGTCCTCGGCTCCATAAGGGAACTGGGTCTGGGGCATTCCCTTTACGGGTATGAGGGCCCTTCCCCATATCTGTGGCAAAGTTTTGTTGGTCTTGGTGGTGCCCAAAGGTCACCAACATGGTCAGCAAGAGATTTGCCATGAGCTTTCAGCTTTAGAGAGAGAAAAGTGAACAAGACTTGATGGAGAGTTTTTCAGGGGGACTCCTTCTGAGGGAGTTCCCCCCTCTTTTGTTTTTAAAGCCAATTTTTCAGAGTTCTTGTAAAATCAGGGCAAAAGCGCCAACAGTTGCTCCTTCCACACTCAGAGTCATGAAGACCTTATTTAAGGATATATAAATCTATATTAATAATCCTTTGTCAAAGGACTTTTATAGCACCACTGACAATTAATCAGACTATGTGATATATCGATTAGAAATAGCTTTATCTACTTTTTGTGAGATTACCTCTCTTTTGTCAATTAACTGTTGAGGAAGTTAGGGTTTACCTGTCTCTTGAGAATATTGAACAGAGATTTAAATTCTTTTGTGGAGAGCTTAAAATAGGATCTTAGCCAATTTGCAACTCCTAGAAACTTTTGAAATTAATTTAAAATAAGTAAACTCCCTTTTTTTTAAATCCTCTATCTGTGTGGGTTTTTTATTGGATATTATACGTATTTACCTTTCAATGTTATCTCCTTTCTCATTCTCCCCCAAAATCCCTTATCCCATACCCCCTCCTCCTAATTTTTGTGATGGTGTGCTCCAAACATCCTCCCAGTCCCATCTCCCTGCTCTCGAATTCCCACACAGTAGGGGATCCAAACTTTCGAGGACCTTGGCCCTCTACTTTCACTGAAGTCTAACAAGGTCACCCTCAATTCCCTATACAGGTGCGTGAGTCCCTCCCTTTGTGCTCTCTGGCTGGCGGTTTAGACTTTGGGAGTTCTGGTTGAAACTTTTGATACTCCTTCTAGAAAGGACCAACACATTCATACTTTGGTCTTCTTTCTTCTACATGAATTTTTTGTGGTCTATATGTAGATTCTTAGAAATTGTGAACTTTTGGGCTAATATCCACTTATCAGTGAGTGCATACCATGTATGTTCTTTTGAGATTGGGTCATCTCACTCAAGATATTTTCCAGCTCCATCCATTTGCCTAGGAATTTTGTGAACTGATTGTTTTTAATAGCTGAATAGTACTCCATTGTATAAATGTACCACATTTTCTGCATCCATTCTTCTGTCGAAGGGCATCTGGGTTCTTTCCAACTTCTGGCTATTATAAATAAGGCTGCTATGAACATGGTGGAGCATGTGTCCCTGTTGTATGTTGAAACTTCTTTTGGGTATATGCCCAGGAGTGGTATAGCTGGGTCCCCAGGTAACACTATGTTCAATTTTCTGAGAAACTGCCAGACTGCCTTCCATAGTGGTTGTACCAGTTTACAATCCCACCAACAGTGGAGGAGTGTTCCTCTTTCTCCACATCCTCGCCAACATGTACTGTCACCTGTGTTTTTGATCTTAGCCATTCTGACTGGTGTGAGGTGGAATCTTTCTCGAATGGTTGAGAAGCCTAAAGAAGTGTTCAGCATCACTAGTCATCAGGGAAATGCAAATAGAATGTGAAGTTTTAACATGGCAATTTGAGATTCAGATTTGAAGAATTATTACAAAAATGAGTATCATAGCATGTCACTATCCAATTAGTCCATTGAGTAAAAATAAAGGGGGCTTTCAGCTAACTTCTTATGATACGTGTGTAGATAAGAATTAATATGTTGTGTGCAATGCTGTTAACTGACAGAGGTGCCTCCTTTCTCTCTACCCCGGTTCCCCTCCATGGATGACATTATTTCCTTTGGGCTCCTCATTAGCCTTCAGGCAATGTCTGGGTGACCCATGAAGAAATGGAAAATCTGGCAGCTCCAGCAAAAACGGTTAGTCTTCAAATCTACCTTGAATCTGAACTAAATTATTTTGCTGTTGGGGGGGTGAGAGAGAGAGGGAGGGAAAGAAATTTATTTACTATAAAGCAAAAGATGGGATGTGTTTATGTAGTTAAACACAAGGATAACTGATGTTTTGTTTATATATTTTAATTTGTTTGACAATTTAAAATGAAACAACATTAGATTACCATTGCTTTACATCCTAAGGGTCTGTGTGTTGTTATACACAAAGAGTAATAAATAATTTAGTAAAATTTAGAAACACTGAAATGCTGGTAGTCAGTACCTCTTAGAACTGGGAATGGTCAAAGGAATATGGTTACTAATTTATTTTTAACCAGATGTAGAAAAGCTTACATTGAATCTTCACTTTTAATGTGATAGTGTAGGTCGTTGGGCTATACCATCCTACATGTAGCCTTCTATAAAAAAATAAAAATTATTGAAGTGTTGTCTTTATTTGGTTTTACAAACACAGTTTTAAATTACTTTGAGGACTCTAGCCACCAGCTTTAAAAATGTTATTTTTTGCAGTTGTTCGTAATTGGAAGGATCAAATTTGGGCACAGCATGTATTTTACCGCTCGCCATTTCATTATAAACTAATGGAATGCTGTAAAATTATCAATGCAAAGTCACATCCCAAATTGCATTTTTAGCAGCATACTTTCTTCTGTTTTCTTGTTTGGCTGTTGCTGGGTGTGTCTATTGAAAAACTTTGACAGAAGATACAGCTATTTTCTTCACTTCATTCATTTCTAATCTGTACTGTAACCTTTCTAAATTATATATTGAAATACATAATTATAAGTCTATACTAAATTAGAAAATGTATAGCAATTTATAAATGACCAGTTCAAATTTTTCAAAACTCATAACCTCCCGTATGTTTTATGTATATTTAGATTAGAATTGATTAAAACTCTATTGTGTGCTCTTTATCTGGGAAATTGAATGGGTATAATATGCATTTCTGCTTATGTCAAGATAATTAACATATTATGTTAAAATTATCCTTCTAGTAGAATTTGAAATTAATTTATGTTTACCTGCTTTATTAATCACTTCCTGCTGCTAACCCAGAAAGAATCTGAGGAGGGAAGCTGGGCCCAGGTAGGACACTCAAATGCTTTAAGACATAGTTAACTATTCACATATAAATCGGGAAACAATTGTAGGTCATAATAGTTGAAATAATCACTTATCTTAGTAATAAGACTGATCATATTTAAATTAATATTTTGCCTAATATTATAGGTACATCTTTATGTACCATATGTTATAACTAAGATGATTATCATTTCATAATTGGTGTATATAGCAGGGTAATTTTCTTTCTTCCTACGAAGATGGATCTCTAACTTCAATTTCTCTGTAATATATATAACTGTGATATGTAATCATTCAAGTTGAATCTCAGGAGAAATTTTACAAAGACTTTTTTGGTGTCCCATAGGCTTTACGGTATGATGTGTAGTATTTGGGTGTGGGTCTGAGAGTGACAGGTTTTAACACAGCAAGGGTAAGGTAGGATCAACCCCAATTAGTAAACTGATCACGAGAGACAGAAATGTATAATAAATAACCTTGTGTGTGCAAAAGAAAAAGTACACATTTTCTTCAGCATTCTATAAGTTGGATAACTGGGAAAATAAACTGAGAAAATAAATAAAATCTGGTTCCTTTATAAGAATCTTTATTTGAACATGCTATGCTGTATAATCAATTTTAAAACTAAACATAAATTTCATAATTTAAAAAACCATTCAGACTTTTTCTATATTTACATACTATAATTAGGACCATGGATTCATAGCACACTAAGTAGATAACTCTCTCAAATTAATATCCTTTAATTAATAATAAGTATTTTAAATTGGTATCCTTAAAATCAATTATCCTTTTATAAATATTGGGTTTCATAAGGATGATTGACATGACATTTATTTTACTTGTTGTGAATACTATTTGGCTAGATCAGTTCTTACATTATAAAAGAGAATTAGTTTATCTGTCTTAGTTTTTTATCATGTCTGATTTATACACATAATCTAAATCTCTGGTTAAGGATTCTTCCAGGGACCTAATGGAATGCTGGATATACACTCTTCTTAAAAGCATAATTCTGACACTGACTCAAGTGTCAGCATGCTGGCTTTCACACTCACTGTTTGTTCTTTGTTAGTTTACAGAGGTTTTTGTTTCACATTAGACTTTGCTCTGACACAGGAGCATTGGCAATAGAACCATTGATGAGAGAGAAACGGCACAGTACTTTAAAATAAAATTAAAACAAAACAAAACAAAACAGAACAATTCTACCAACACAGAAATGGAATCTTTACGCTTAAAACCCATACCATACTTCTAGCTATATTTTTTTCTATTAACAAGACACATATTTAGACAAGACTTATGATTTTAAAATATGCAATTGAGTTAATTATTTTATTGACAAATATTTTCAGAAATTATGCAGTTTGTTTTCTGCTAAAGAAAATAAAACACATGTAGTTTAAATATTTTCTCTTCGTTGTTAATACGTAGCATCATATCATAGGAACAGCACTTTACTTATAATAATTGCTGACATCTTCCATTTACCATCTCATTTTATTGGTTAAGAAACTTGACTGCTATAAAACAATTCCAGTGTCCGGTTTTTCTACAGACCCTGGCATATGGAGATATGAACCATGAGTGGATTGGAAATGAATGGCTTCCCAGCCTGGGTTTACCTCAATACAGAAGTTACTTTATGGAATGCTTGGTTGATGCAAGAATGTTAGATCACCTCACAAAAAAGGATCTTCGTGTCCATTTAAAAATGGTGGATAGTTTTCATCGGTAGGTTTGTCTCAAAGAATAATGAAAATAAAACCATAAACAATATTCAGCCCTCTCTCTCTCTCTCTCTCTCTCTCTCTCTCACACACACACACACACACACACACACACACACACAAATAGAACAGTAGAAAGACAATGTTTGCTGTTCACAATGTTTGTGGAATCTCTTTGCCACAAGTGTTCAGACATACCACTGAAAAGTTTTCTAATGGAAAGTTATATTTATGATATATCCCTGAACTTGCTTTAAAAATCAATGTAAGAATCAGTCTTTTGAAGATTAGCTTCTTGAGTTCTTTATATATTTTGCATATTAGCTCTCTATCAGATGTGAGGTTAGTGAAGATTTTTTTTCCCAATCTGTAGATTACCAATTTGTCCTATTGACTATTATATCCTTTGCCTTTACAGAAGCTTTCCAGTTTCATGAGGTCCTGTTGATCAATTTTTTATCTTAGAGCCTGAGCCATTGGAGTTCTGTTTAAGAAATCCCATACGCTGTGACAATGAGTTTGAGGCTCTTTCCACTTTCTATTAGATTCAATGTATCTGGTTATATATTGAGGTCCTTGATCCATTTGGACTTGAGCTTTATGCAAGGTGACAATATGGATATATTTTCATTTTTCTACATACTGACTGCCAGTTAGACCTACACCATTTATAGAAGATGCTTTCTTTTTTCTATTGTACATTTTTGGCTTTGTTAAAGATCGAGTATCCATAAGAGTGTGTTTTTACTTCTGGGTCTTCAATTCTATTCCACAGATTAAAAAATAGAGTAAGTCTTATAATGTATAACTTTATTTTTTCTTGATTATATTTTTATTTTTATTTTATTTTATATAAAAAAGTTATATATGGGGTAGAGAAATGGCTCAGTGATTAAGAGCACTTGCTGCTCTTGCAGAGGACCCATATTCTATTCCCTACACCTAGATAGTGGGTACCAAACATCAATAAGTACAGTTCCAGGTGATCTGATACCCTCTTCTGACTGACATCCAAGGGTATCAAGCATGTACATGGTGCACACGTATCCATTCAAAGAGAGCAATAACATATAAAATAAAATGAAAATTCATCTAGGAACAATTTTTTATGAAGAATAACTAAATATTCATAGTTTCAGTATGTAATACTATATGGTTATAAACCATGTAATGTAAGGACACACAAGAAAAAAGTAGAAAAAAGTCTTCTACAAAGTAGATAGTTATGTTTCTGACTTTTACATAATTGTTAATATTTTGGTTATTAGCATGTTAGTTTTTGAAAAACTACAATTGTTTTGTTTAAAAGCTATAACTATGTGGGAAGGGAAGAAATATTTTATTTATGTTCTATCAGGTGTCAAATGACTTATCATGAATTATATACTGTTTGTTAAATACTATGTTATAGCCTTGTAGGCTCTACTTTAGGTGGTGAAGGCTAAGATGAAGGTATGAACAGGTCTTTTTTCTTTGGAGGACTCCCATCCTCCTGTGTGCCTATGTGTAAGGTCCCTCTTCTGTAAGTACACACTCCTACTGTCTGTAACTTCCCAAATTATTTCTTCTTAGAAGAACAGATCAGGGTATACTTGGTGACTTCCTTCATGGTATTTCACTCTTAAGGGTCCAAACACAGTCACATTCTGGGATATGGTAGTAAAAGCTTCAATATATGTGTTTAGGGAGACATATGTTCATATTCATCTTTCTAAGATTTCAGATGTTTGTGTCATATTGTTGTCAGTAAAATGTATACTAGAGAAATGCATCTAGTATATATGTACAGACTGTCTGGATGTTTTGTGTCTGAATATAAATTACAAATCTACTGGTAAACAGTAGAGCAATCAATGATAGTTAACGATCTATACTTTTAGTCCTGGAAGCCATTTTATTTTTCTATCCTATTCTTCTACAGCAATATTTGTGATATTACTGAATGTATCATTACTAGCTCTAGTTCTATTATTTATTCTCTCTGGGAATCTGTGAGGTTTTCTTTTCATAACTAATGTTGTGAGCCCTTAATTATTTCCTATCTCCTGGGATCACTATTTCCCTGTGCCCTGCATGCTTTATGATTAGTATTCACCAAACAAAACAAAAATAAGAAGTAGCCCTAATCTCATCATCCCTTCCTCCTCTGGAAATTTCCCCCAATTGCATTTCACAAACAGGGTGAGGTCTTTCTTTGGCATACCTAGATTTTCAGATGGTATTTGCCCCTTAATTTCCAGGCTGAATTTCAGCTCTACAAGGTATGCCTCAATATCACTACACCTCAGAAATATCATCCATAGTACTCCAGTGCTGTGTTCCCCTAAGAGAGCCCAATCTTTTTTGTATCCTAGTCTGCTGTGCCATCAAGTTTTCTCTCCCATGGCACCCTTTCTGCAGAGCCTCAGTATACTCCGGCTTGTTTTTCTCACATGATTGTCTGTCTCTAGTGCTGTGGCTATTTGCTCCTGTTTGGGACTCTGCTTCACTACTTAAGTCACTCCTGTTTTATGGTTTGTTTTTTTTTATCAGCTAGAGAATCACCTATAAATTCATTTGTGTCTCTAATAGAGGACACTGAGTTCTTTGGGAATGAGTAAAATATTGATTTGCTAAGTATACTGGAAAAAATGCCAAGTTGAAGAAAAGCACAAAACTGTCTGGATAAATATGTATAATTATGTATATGTATACACATGAATATGTATGGAACTATGGATAATTAGTTTCAAATCTATGAATAGCATGTCCCTCAAATAATTTATTTTTAAACATTTTATTCTTGAGATTACGTTTAATCCTTCTGAATGGGAGGATGCAATTGTGAATGAAATTAATAAATATGCCCAACTAGAAGTAAAGTAGAGTTGACTATATTTAATAGCAGAATATTTTTCCACCTATTGATTTAATTTAATATTCTTTTTTCTTCTTTATGAAAATAGAACAAGTTTACAGTATGGAATTATGTGCTTGAAAAGATTGAACTATGATAGAAAAGAACTAGAGAGAAGACGAGAAGCAAGTCAACATGAGATAAAAGGTAGCACGCCCTCCTTTAGTAATAAACGCCTTTACTGTGGAGATTTGCACATCTCTATACATAAACCTAAGGTGACGTGTATGATGACATCAACAGAATGTATTGTTCATTTTGTTCCAAGTATTGTTGCTATTTTGCCTGCAATTATAACAGTGATGACATCATCAGAATGTATTTTACATATTGTTCCAAGTGTTGTTGCTATTTTGTCTGCAATTATAACACAGAAAACAATATTACCACATTAGAGGATTAATCATTTTGGGGATATACTTTTGACTTTCTGAAATTAAATTTATCTTTCTGAACCTACGAATTATGTATTCTGCCTATGTTAAAAATGACTCTCAGTAGAACCTTTTGTCAAACTTTTAAACAAATGTGACTATAATTCAGAAAACATAGTATTTCATTGCTACAACAGTCTATCCTGGCTATAGCAGTTGAATTTAATTTCAGCCCTCAAATACTTCTCATAGACAGTTATAAAAATATATTGCATATTTATGTAGAAATTCTATAAATATTTTCCCTCTGAAGTTCACCAGTCCACTAATAATTTTAATTCTGGGATATGTCACTATGCAAGGTTAGCTGTTGCAATCATTCTGTGTACAAAGACAGTCACGGTTGCAGATGCATTTGAAAAGGACTGTATTTAATAATTAACCATTCTACTATTCAGTTTTGACTGACTATAACAAAATATGCAAGGTAAGTTAACTTTCAAAAGAAAAGATGAATTTCTCAGTTTGGGAGGCTAAAGATCCACACAGCATAGCACAGATTTTTGTGGGCCATCTCATTTGCCCTCATAAACTCATGGAAGCTAACAATGGGGAAGCAAACAGGGATTCTAAACAATTGCATTGCCAGATAATATTCTGGATCTTACCAGACTCAGTCATTTAAACAGCCCTCTTTTAGGAATTAGCAAAGATCCACAAGAATTACATTACTCTGTTAAAGAGTCCACACTACTGTCACTGTATCCTATCGTATAATCATCAGCATCCAACACAGGAAAATCTGGGGACACTGTCATAGCAAACTACTTGTTCATCATAATATAGAAGAGAGAACATGATTTAAAAGCCAATATGATAGGTTTTCACTAGTTGAAGACCATTAGATCTTTCTAATTGTTAAAGGAAAACTAGTGTTGCATGTAAGATATAAGCATCCACAGGCCTCTCTTTTTAATAAACAATTTTAATCTGTGCATGTTTTTTAAAATAGGAAAAATCATTGTTAATTGTTTCTAAATGATTTGAGAAATATTGTCTTGGTGTTTTTATTGCTATGATGAAACACCACAGCCAATAAGCAAGTTTATGAGAAAAGCTTTTATTTGACTTACAAAGTCCATGTTTTCATCATTGAAGGAAATCAGCACAGTTACTGAAACAGGATAGGAGCCTAGAGGCATGAGGCCTGGTACAGAGGCCATTGAGAGTTGCTGCTTACTGTCTTGCTCCTCATGGTCTGCTCAGCCTGCATCCTTGAGGAAGGACCACCAGCCCAGGGATGAAAAGACTCAAACTGGGCTGGGCCTGGCCCTCCCCCAATCAATTGCTAATTAAGAAAATGCCAACAACCTGATCTTATTGAGGCAATTTTTAAATTGAACTTCCTTCCTCTGAGATGACTTTAGCTTGTATCAAGTTGGCATTAAATATCCAGGACAGATATGAAATTATTTATCAGTTTTATTCTCATTTCCTGTGACCCATGAATTAACACTTGCAAGCATTTCATCGTATTGAGTGGGGTAGTCTAAGCTACATTAACTACTTAAACTTGGTACAACTTTACTTTTATGTTAATTTTCTTTGGGGAGTATTTTACATACAAACATGGCTTGCATTGCAGACATCTCTCTTGCTATATTAAAATTTAACACTGTTGTACTTCTATTTACAAGTAAAATGTAAGGCTTCCCTTACATCTATTTCTGTAAACTTCTGAAAATTTATCTCTAGTCATTTTGAGCATTTATATTACTTCTAGAAAGCTGTGCTTGAATGCTATGAAGCATTTTTTTTCCTATATACTATTCTACAGTGAGTAGATAAATACCCAATTGATTTCTTCTAAACTTCATTTAGCTTGCTACCAAGAAACAAGAATGTATTTTCTCTTTGTCAAAATCAAGTTCTTTGTTTTTCCTTTCTTTTTCTGACCCCAGGAAATTGTAGGTTGTTCGAGTTGTATTGTTTGACAGTTGAATTAAAATTTAGGAACTAATGGTCTGAGGACAGACCCTAGAAAGAAATGTGTTTGACCTAACAAAAGATGTTTTGTTTCGTGAGCAGATTTTGCCCGTGGGATACCACTTTTTAGTGTGCTTTCTGAAGTAGTTTTCCCAGTTAGATTTCCTTTTGCCTGCTCACAATACATGCACTTCTTTTCAGCTGGATCAATCTGAAAGAGAAGAATTACTCATTTGGCCCAGTGGCAAAAGCTCTATTATTATTTGGCAGTTGCTGCTTAGGCTGGAGCCCTGAGAAAAAGCTGCCCTGATTCACTGTGATTACATACAAACAGCCACATATGATAAGTGGCTGTGAGTGAGATCATAAATAGCCTTTGCTTCCAACAATTGATCTGATGGCATTTGGAAAAATAGCTCTCGACTCTGACTAGACTTCTCTGTTATTATCGGAAGTTCTAATTAACCTCGACATTAGAAAACTGGGTTTCTGATGGGAGGAAGGTGTTGAGAGTGTACTTTTAGTTTGTTGCTAAGAAACAGTTGACACTGATCTCCAGCCATTTGTTGTTCAGGTCAAGAGGATTCCTGTTAAGTATAAATGCCGGGGTATAATTTTGCCATGAAAGATATTTATAATATTATTGTTACTGTGATGTTGTTCTGAATAAGAAAAGTTATAATTAGAGCTTATTTGTCTTAATCTCATAAATGTGTTATTTCATTTAATTATCTTTAACTATATGTATGATGGGAATTCTGCCTGCTATATAATTGCAGAAAAATGCCAGTAAGTCTTAGACTATCAAACATGAACAAGCAAGCTTATGTGCACATCTGCATCTACATAATGTGAAGTTGAAAACTGGTTATTTATTGTCAGTTTTGAAGAACGTTTATCTCTTTAGTCTAAAAAAACAAAACCAATGCACTTAGTAAAAAGTAAATAGTTGAACTAGTTGTATAAAATATCCACATTACCCAGTGCAGGTAATCAATAAGAATCTATAAGTAAAGGCAGAGTCAAAACATTTTCAGGAAAACAGAATCTGAGACAAATTTAAAATGGAAAATAAATATTTAAAATATTAGACAAAAATAACTATGAAGATAATACAAATTGTTGTATGGATAAATAACCAAACAATGTATTAGTAAAATTGTTATTACTCCTGCGGGCCATAGTGTCTTGAGGGCTTTGATTTTTACCAAGAATTACAGCAAACAACTGAAATGCTTCAATGATTTTAGTGGGGCAAAGAAATGAAATGATTAAGATCTTGGCATTTTATAGAAAAATAATATAAGGGCTGCGATATCAAAGGCTTGAGTAAGTTAAGAATGTGTAGCTTAAGTTTTCTTATGATGTGTGGCAGAATAATATAAACTGGAAAGCACTGTACTAAGGAGATAGAATAAAATTAAAAAGTATATACAATTATAAAGTGCTAAGAAAAGTGTAAGCTGAGACAAGGATAATGACAGTAGATTTACGTTGAGATATCTGAGCAACCATATAAAATATATGACTAACTGAAGTGTTCAAAACGGATATTAAAAATCAAAATAGACACGGTACGTATAGAAGATACACCATAGTATAAGAGCATTGAGACTCAGAAGCCGTAAAGAAACACGTACAGGTGTCAGTCAGAGCTAATGCAGGCTAAGGTCAGAAAGAGACCTAGGACTGAGAAAATAAATAGCGCTATTATATAGGACAGTGGTATCGTTTTGAGTAAAGATAACTTTTTTGGGGGAGGGCCAGATGTAACTGTTTCAGAGGCTCAGTACGTTCACTTTTTCTAGATCTTTCTGAATTCTGACAGACTGACTCAACTCAGCTGTTCTTAGAGGCTCATACTCCTCTCCAAGCTGACTGATTCAAACCGGTTTCTCTCAGCTTCTCCATGTACTGTTCTGTCTCAAACTAACTCTAGCAGTCTGTTCTGATCCTCTGGCTCCTCATTCTCTTTCTTAGTCTATCTTCACCTTGCCTCGCTTGTTCTCTCTGCAACCTATCTACAAAACTGTCCTGGTAAAAACTCCCTCCGAACTCCACAAACTGAACTGACACAAGCAACTCTACTCAACTGCACTCTCTCCTGTCTGTTCTCATAAACGTTGGGCACATGCTATCCCTGATTTATTCTGTCAAATCTTTCTCTGATTCATCATTTTGTCTGCCCCTCAATTAGACATAACTCTCAAACATGGCTTCTTCCTTCCACAAACTAACCCTATATCCATTGTTAGGGATAAAAGAAGTATACTAAGGAAGTGTCTGTGTTCTAGTCAGATGACACTGCACTCGACGGTGTATCTGCGTTCCAGCAGGATCATATAGATCCAGGAGGTCTTTGAATGTGACCTCTTGCCAGTGCAGCCATGCTATGCTGCTGGACTAAAGTTCCTCTACACGTTTGTTTATGCATGAGAAAACCCATGCTAATGACAAATAAGTAAGCTAGAACAAGTTAATAAAAGTTTTTCAAACTGTAACTATGTAAATAAATGCACATATTCATATATTTAAGAATAAATTTTACTCCGAAAGAAAAATATTTATATACAGCTTTCAGTTTCACACTAGGAAATGCTTTCATCTTTTGTCTACAAGTAAAGAAAATCTTTTATTTTTTCTTATCTAATCTTTAATTCTTTATATTTTTTTTGTATAACACATTATGGTCTATATATGATTTTATAGATTTTATGCATCATTCTGCTGATTCATAAAGGAAACATAAGATAATATCAGTGAATAAAATCTTTTTTCAGGTTTTGCCTCAAACAGCCACACAAGGCATTTACTCACAAGATTTCATTTTAGGAAGTTAATGTTAAAGATGTTTTCAACTTCATTAAAATGCCATTTTTAAACAAAGAAAAATCAACGTTGTGGTGGGTGTCAAAGTGCATTTCAATTTTTTTCATTAATACATTATTGAAAAAATAGTCACTTAATAATACCAAATTATCAATGTACTTTCTTTATTATGCTGCTATTATGTTTTAAATGTAATTTCAGTAAGAGAATGGGATCTTCTAATTATATGCAGTACTGAAGTCATAATTAAGCCTTTCAAACGAAGAGCAATAGATCCGTAATGCTTTGAGAGAGAGAGCGAGAGAGCAAGAGAGTGAGAGAGCGAAAGAGAGCAAGAGAGCAGGGGAGGTGGGGGAGGAGGGGGAGGAGGAGGAGGGGGGAGGGGCGGAGGAGGGAG
>NW_021620841.1:3138400-3139209 GCF_004785775.1 Grammomys surdaster
AGGAGGAGGAGGAGGAGGAGGAGGAGGAGGAGGAGGAGGAGGAGAGAACTAGGAGGGAGAGGAGGGAAGGTGGGCGGGGAGAAGGAGAACTACCTCCATCTGGTGGCAAAACACGCAACTGCAGTTAGACCTTGGGGTCCTCATTTTAAAGAATCAGGAAACACTTTCAGACATGTTCAGTATGTACGCTGTCATTTCAGAAACAACAGACATCCTAAAAATACCAACTTATTGCAGTATTTACTACAGGAAAAGGTGATGATTAGAACAGTATGCTCATGTAACAGAAAGGAACCAGCATCTCTAAGGCTCAGAGAGATCAGCACGAATAGGACTCGGCCAGACACCGGTAGCTCATTGCAGCTAGGATTTTGCTCGTTATGCGAAGTATTGTATCTTGACATGCTGTGTGTGTCTCTTTTCCTAGATGTTTTAGTGTGGAGTAATGATCGAGTTATTCGCTGGATACAAGCGATTGGACTTCGGGAATACGCAAATAACATTCTTGAGAGTGGAGTGCATGGTTCACTTATAGCCCTGGATGAGAACTTTGACTACAGCAGCTTAGCTCTACTGCTGCAGATTCCAACACAGAACACCCAGGCAAGCGTGCTTCTTTGTGCTGCATTTCACTAGGTCGTGGTTAATAACAAAGGAAACATTTAGTTAAGTGTAGGGCTGTGAATTTACTCTGGTTCTTATTAAATTTATCTTACTTAGCACATATAAACATAGTAACATGTAAAATGAGATACTGATATATATATGTATATGTATATGTATATGTATATGTATATGTATATGTATAT